>NW_028321883.1:2557500-2715000 GCF_036245765.1 Copidosoma floridanum | reverse complement strand
ATTTGAACGAACCATTGTCATTAAAGAATGAATAATAAACAAGTCTGTATTAAATATTTATACTAAACATAGTTTCAGTAATAATAGAAGGGCGCTCTCTATAATGAAATTGATTAGTAAAAGTAATTTGTTATACAGTAAAATATTGAAAGAAAAAAATTAAAAACTTTAGCTATTTATTTAATAATTTCAGGTAAATAAACTGTGAATATTGCCCATAGATTCTTGTAACTAAGGAAAAATAAAAAGTTTATGAGAAAAAAAGACCATAAAAAAATTTTTTTAAATGTAGTGCATGCAATATAGTTATGAAAAAAATACTACGTACGCTACGTAAGAGAGTATACGTACGGTAAAATTATACGTTGGTTCATCTGTAACCGAAAATTAAGAAAAGCAACACATTAACGGCGTCATTTACATTCACATAGCCCGGAGCACAATACAATTTGTGAACATTGCGGTAAAAAATTTACAAGAAAAGATGCAATAAAAAGGCATTACAATACAGTTTATGAAAGAGTAAATAAAGAATTTTATTAGCATGTCCTTCGTTTTTATGCATGACATACTCACGAAGTTCAACTATCATGAGTACTGAACTAAATTTTCTTATTTTTTTGTATTCGTTTTTCAAGTTTTTGTTTCAGTGAACTACAAGAATGCAGTACTTATTTTTATAGAGCTTCGTTCTTCCTATAGGTCTGGCGACCCCCTTGTTACCTGAGAAATTGTGTGTCTTTATACTCATGTCATGTTTAAAGAACTTCATTCTTATCGTGGGTTCCATGACTCATTTATACCCCCTGGTTTGTTTCTTTTTATTTGTTTTTTTTTCATTTTTTGTTTTATTTTTTTTTCTTTTTATTTCTTGCTTTATTTTTTTCATATTTCATTTCACTATTTGTTCACATTTCGTTTCATTACTTTTTTTATATTTTTTTTTATTTGTTTTTGTTTCTTGTTTTATTTTTTTTCATATTTCGTTTCATTATTTTTTTATATTTTATTTTATTACTTTTAAAAAATTTTTTTTTTTTCATTTCTTGTTTTATTTTTTTTGATATTTCGTTTCGTTATTTTTTCATATTTCATTTTATTACTTTTTTTTCATTTTTTTGTATTTCCTTTATTTCTTTTCTTTTTTTATTTTTCTATTTAATCTTTTTTTTTATTCCATTGTATTTATTTATGTCTGTTTTGATTTCTTTTTATTTTATTTTTATATTTTATTTCATTAATGTTTTTTTTAAATTTTTTTTCTCACTTATTTTTTTGCAATTGTATAGCTAATTAATACAATTTTGGTTTTATTTTTTTATAATCACTTAATGACATTTTGCCATTATTTGCTTATCAAATTAAAAATAAGCGCCCTTAAAAACCATTAAAATGATATGTAACTCAAAATATACATATATAATGATCTTACATAATTTATTCATTATTGATTCAATAATTTACTATATTTATATAATTATGTGACATTGTGACATAATTTTTTTGTCGAATTTGAAATAAGCGCCCTTCAAAAACCATTGATACGTTCTTCAATTCCATGGTGTATGTTAATTTTAATAATTTATTTATTTATTAAATGATTCATTTATAACAGTAATTATTAGCATTATTTTAAAGCCAAAAAAACATCAGAATTCAAAAAAATCGGTTGGTAATTTGTGAATTAAATCGATCAAATGCATAAAATACTAATATTTAATACGTAATAACGCTCCTTATTCGATTCAATCTACATAATCATACTGATGCTAATTAAATTTTTTGTTTTTTTAAATTTATTATTTCGAAAAAAAATTTTTTTTTAGAAGTAACAGATTTCTAGTAAGCGACTTCCGTTTTATGGAAATCTGTCGTTTTTAAAATTTCAGCCCCCCAAGCACGTGACATAAAGAACTTCGTTTTAAAAATAATTAAATAAACAATTTATCATTAGTTGAATGTATTATCAGTGAATGCATATGAAAATGAAAAATAAGTTACGAACCACACGATAAGTACAAGAAACCGAATTTCTATAGTCGGCAGCGCTCGTAGCAGAGTGGGTAAGGTACTTGACTCGTATGCAGGAGGTCGAGGGTTTAAATCTCTTTATTAGAAAGTGTTTTTTTTTTGGTTTTTTTTTAGAATTGTAAAAGAAAAAAATTTAAAGTCAAATAAAAATTATTGTGGGAAAATAAAATTAAAATTCGTTTGAAAATTAATTGCTTCGGAGTGTGAAGGGGAGCCACCTCCCCTGGGCTAAAATGTGCAGGAGAGTAGCGCGGCACGGTTAGATGATATCGGGTGGGGTAAGGAAAAGTGTGTAGGGGACTAATCATGAGGGCGACGGGGTAAGGGGGGAACTTAGGAGGAAGAGACTTTCAGTAAGCCACTTCCGTGTCATCAAATCTGTCGTTTTTAAGATTCCAGCCCCCGAGTACGTGACATAAAGAACTTCGTTCTAAAAAAGTTGCATTAATTTTTAAGGAACTTATATCTTCCTATGGGTTTTGAGCCGTTGATTCCAAATTAAGAGTCAAAACAGCACCTTCCTCCATCAATTCTTGAGATAACCTCAAAAAATCTAATTTTTGAGTATGTGATAAAAATACGTGGTTTTTATTTTGGTTTTTTCACTGCTGAATTAAAAAATAAAGCCACATTTTCAGAAATATTAATAACTTAGCAACATAACCTTTAAAGAAAAGTATCAGCTCTTGTTTGTAATTGTTTGAGGACTGCATACTTGCAGATTTTGAGGCGTGGAACCTGTAATGTTCAGACAAAAACAATTAAAGTACAGTTAATTGGACTTATGTTTTTCTACGTATTTGGAGTCACTGAATTTGAAACTTTAAAAAAAATTTTGTTTGTCATGACTAGCTTTTGACATAACCTTAAAAAACTTCATTATTGAACGTGTGATGAATAAGCATGTAATTTGAGAATTAATATTGTAATTTGAGAAGTACTATTGGTAAAAATTTAAAGAAAATTGTCCACAAATTTCTTGACAGCAATTTTTAAGTAGCATCGTCATTTTATACATATATTCTAAATTTTTCAACCTTGTTTTTAAGTCAGATCAATATAACAACGAATGAATTTCTGCAAATTGTTTAAAATACTTACACTCTTCTCTTAATATTTTTATTGAAAACTCTTCTTGTTAATACATTTTACTGAAAAAAATTTTTTATTGGGGAAAGGGGATGTGTAGAATGATTTATCTACCAACCCAATCAGTAACGAATCCAGCGAAGGTACGCAGCCCAGGAGGGCATACAGATGTGAGAATGAAGCCGTAGTGTGTGCAGCGATGAGTTGACATTGTCCTCATTAAAGCCAGAAAGCTCTTATACTTAGCCTTGGGGAGGTATGAGAGTTATTACTCCCAGGATGGTGGACTCACCTGTGATCGGGCCAGGATCCTTAATAAGCGGAAATTATTACTACAATGGCTTTAAAAATAAAACACAATAAAAAAAGCACACAAAACACAAGACTGAATTCTTATGCAAAAGTGTATTCGGTAGTACTGCCACAAATAAAAAAAGATGTTCAGATTTTATTAAAGGCTGGCCCCTCTCGTTCCAGTTCTGAAAAAATGAAGACCATGACAGAGGAAAAAAAAGTCCAAGCGATAGTAAAGAATCCAGTACTGAATATGAAAAAACTGATGATGAATACACTTCATATCACGAAAAAACGAAACGTTCGGGGACGTGGACTCAAGATGAATTAAATGACTTGATTCGAGACTTAAGATTACCTAAGTATGGCGCTGAACACCTTGCTGCAAGTTTGAAAAAATAGGCAATTTAGCAAAGGGAACGAAGTCCAGTTTTAATCGGAACAGAGAAGAATGTTTTCGAAAATACTTCCATCTTGATTGAGAACTGCTTTTAGTATATTGCACTGATATAAATGAACTGATGGATGAGTTTAAACCAGGAGTTTACAAAGCTCATGAATAGAGGTTGTTCATAGATTTTTCTAAATGTAGCCTGAAAGCGGTCCTATTGCACAACATGAACGTTTATGCATCAGTCCCAATAGCTCATTCAACAAAACTTTTAAAAAATCACAAAAATATGAAAACTATCATAGAAAAAATAAAGTACGAACAACATCAGTGGCAAATTTGCGGAGATTTCAAAGTTCTCACAATACTTCTGGGGCAGCAATCAGGAAATACAAAGTACCCATGTTTTGTGTCCTTATGGGATAGTCAAGATCGTGCAAATTAGTATAGGAAAAATATTTGGCCAAAAAGATTGTTACTGGAATCAAGATCTGGAAACGTTATCAATGACCCATTAGTGAAGCCATGAAAATTTCTCCTTCTACGTCTTCATATCAAGCTAGGTTTAATGAAACAATTCGTGAAAGCGTAAGATAAAAAGGGACAATGTTTTAAGTACGTAGCGTCTCAGTTTCCTCAAGTGTCTGATGCAAAATTAAAGGAAAGAGTATTTGATGGTCTTTAAATTCGGCAGCTATTGAATGACGGTACATTTGTGACTAAAATGACAACTTGTGAGAAAAAAGCATGGCTTGACTTTAAAAATGTTGTTGAACAGTTTCTGGGCAATGTAAAAAGTCCGGAATGGAAAAAAATGTATCGAAATGGTTGGCAGTTTCAAAAAGCTGAATTGTTAGATGAGTTGGAAATTACATTTCCTTGATTCTCATGTAGAATACTTTCCTGAAAATTTTGGAGGCTACTGTGAAAAACAGTGTGAAACATTCCACCAAGTTATCGAAGGGATGGAACAACGATATCAAAAACGATGGGATAAAAATATGATGGCAGATTACTGTTAGACATTAAAAAGGGATGTGCCTAAAATAAAAAGGGGAAAAGAAAGAAAAGCCACTACGAAGGTCTTTTGAATGCAAGAGAGCACGTTATGACAAAAAAAAAATAATTACTTTATGGAACAGCTGTGAGGTACCAAAATTGATTTAAACTAAGTATTGGATTTATTGTGGAATTTAAAAAAATGCTTATCTTCAATTTGTTTTGAAATCTTGTACCAAATTTCTTACTCAATGTCTAACCTCGCACTTTTTTCAGTCCAGTGCCTTTAAAAACATTTTAAAATCATTCTGTAATATAAGGAACTTAAGCACTTGAACATAAGATTTTTTAAGGTTCTGTCTACTAATAATCGTAAAAAGTTCCACGCCTCAAAATCTGCAAGTATACAGTGCTCAAAGAATTACAAACAAGAGTTAATACATTTATTTAAAGGTTATGTTGCTAAGTTATCAATATTTCTAAAAATATGACTTTACTTTTTAATTCAGCAGTGTAAAAATTAAATAAGAACGATGTATTTTGATCACATACTCAAAAATTAGGTTTTTCTCAAAAACTGATCAAGGAACGTGCTGTTTTGACTTCAAATTCAGAATCAGCGGCTCAAAATCCATAGGAAGACATGTGTCTCTTAAAAATTACCGCAACTTTTTTTGTGGGGCTGTCTTATCGAGTAATTTTTTTAAGTACACACAAAGATCGAAGCTTTCTGGAAGTCCAGAGTTTAAAACTAATAGCACAACATTCTGCGGTCAATGGTTCATTGTATGTTTATTTTTGCAAGCTGGTTTTTCTTGAAAAAATCATTCTACAATTTCGTAGTTTTTCTACATTAACGATTTGATGTTAATGTTTGTACTCTTTTTCCATTGGATTTATCTTCACAATTTTCGTTAAAGATTCGATATGTTTTTTAAGAATCTTACTTTTAATCATAGATTTTAACCTTAGGTCAATAGCAATTTCATTATCAGTATAAATACATGTATATACAGTTGACCATTTTTCGGTTGTGAATTAGGATCAGAATTGAATGTGTATCATGAAGTAAAAGTTGTATTAATTCTAAATTACATTTACTCAACGGACTAAGACAAACTTAGCCCTTTTGCCACGATCTTTTGGAATATTGAAAAACGACAAATGTAAAAATTCAATTTATTTAAGTATTCCTTACCAAGTATAAAAATAAATATTCGTCATGTTAACGTTATGTACATATAATATTTCTATTGACATATTTAATAAAATATTCTAAAATTTTCTCATGGTATGATTTTTCTTCAAAAAACACTTTCATTAAAATTCTGAATAAAAGAAATAATTTTATTTTACCATTGTATAAAAAAGAAAATAATACTTCCGAACACCATATTTATAAATTTTAGAGAAAAGATGAAATTTTAGTAGATAATTCAATGGTTGTACCGTACTATACTTTTTGTTCATGACATATAAATGTCATATCAATGTCGAATTCTGTGCATCTATTCGAAGCATAAAATGTATTTACGACTACATACATAAAGATAGTGACAGAGCATACATTAAAATTCAACAATTAAAAGACCAAGACGAAGAAATTCTTGATGAAATTAATAGTAACGTTGATGCTAGATATGTAGGTCAAATGGAAGCAGCTTAGAGATGCAAGATTTGCAATTTGTGGTAGAATACGTACAGTTGTAAATTTAGCTGCTCACCTTGAAAACAAACAACAACTTGTA
Organism: Copidosoma floridanum; assembly: GCF_036245765.1. Taxonomy (NCBI): domain Eukaryota; kingdom Metazoa; phylum Arthropoda; class Insecta; order Hymenoptera; family Encyrtidae; genus Copidosoma; species Copidosoma floridanum. The sequence goes on along the minus strand of NW_028321883.1, from coordinate 2,708,448 downwards.
TTTAAAAAAAATAGTATTGAAACTGTTATAGAAAACTACGAAACACAGTTAACAGCTTGGTTTAAATTAAATAAACACGAGGACTTTGCAAAATTCATTAAGTATGTGAACTTTCCAGAATACTACATTTTTAATAATAAATTGAAAATTTCGCGAGGAAGAAAAAATGTAATAAAAAATATTGCAATAGGTAGATTATACATTGTATTTCCAAAAGATCACAGAAGTTTTTTTGTTAAACTTGTATTAAATAAAGTAACTGGTTTGACATCGTTTAAGGATATTAGAACATTTAAAGGAATAACTTATGAAACTTTTAAAGATACTGCAATTGCAATGGGTTTAATATACAATGATGAAAAAATCAATGATTTTTTTAAAGAAACAATTGCTGTTATGTTTCCATATCAATTGAGATAATTTTTTTCTCGGTTTTTAATTTCAGAAAATTTGTTAAGGTGATGAAATTTAATTTCGTTCAAGGTGATAAAATATTGAATAAATACAAAGAATTTTTCACGGAGGGTTTCCCTAGTAATAAAAATAATTTAGCTCTTTTACATATTATCCAAATTTTAGAATCAGATGATAAATCATGTAAATGCTTTAATTTACCTACACAAAAAAAATGAAGAGTAAAAAAAATATAGATGATGAAATACGTACCAGTAAAAAAATGTTCAACTAGATGTAAAAAAGTTTGAATGATGACCAGAAAAATATATTTCATATTATTAGCGAACAAAAAAATACATTTTCTTTATAGATGGTCCCGAAATGTCGGAAAAAACTTATTTATATAAAACGTTAATTTATTTTTTTTATTTCTTAAAATAAAAAAAAATCATGTCAATGAAATGGATTGGCATAGCATTAATTTTGCCAATAAAGGGGATGATAACCAGTCATAGACCTTCTAGACTTCCTTTAAATCTGAATAATATAGAGTGCACTTTTAGGATTCGAGTCAGATAAAAAAAAAATTAGGAGAAGTTGGTGTAATTATTTAGGATGAGGCTTGAATGATTCCAAAAAAAGCATTGAAAGTAGTAGACAGATCGTTGAGAGATTTATGTAGTACTGAAAAATGTTACGCAAATAAATTAGAAATAAAATGGAAAGAACACGAACAGCTAAATTAGTAACCTGCAGATAGAAGAACGCAGAAATTTTTGAGTCACGGAGGATGGCAAGTAAGCACAGAAGGTGCAGAGAGCAGAATAAAAAGCAGACACGTGATCCCCAACTAGATAAGTGAGTCGAAAGTAAGGAGCTATCGGTTGCTAAACTATTTTCTCCATTAGTCAATATCATGAGTGCAAGTCAGTATCGCGATATCTTAATTTCAGAGGAACACTCAAACTTCTAACAGTGTTTTGGCGTATGCTGGAACAAGTAATGACGGTTTTAAAAACGTGGATTGTACACGTAATATTAGGATGAGCACTCAGTACATTAAAAACTCAGTATTCGAGGATGAGGATGGTACTTCCGACCAGCAGATAAGAAATCAAGATTTTGACGACAACCCTCAACCAGTAGGTGAGTATTTACTTCCTTTTAAATGCATGATTTTCTCCTATTTTTCTGTTTAAGTTAAAACTTCCTTTGTTCCATAGTTGCTTAAAAACTGTTTTATTACTGACGGCACGTAACACGATAATAAATGTTCGAATAATCCTACCGCAGCAAGTCGTTGATGCCTCTTGTCAGTACTGGACGCGTATGTGTGGGAAAAGTGCAGCCTGAATTCTTAAAAGAAACAGTAGATTTAGCTATGTTTGGTGCATCTGTTAAGGAGCAGCGTCGCTGAAAAATTGTTCGTTTTGTACATACTCTTTCAAAGCTCACTGACGAATTGATTTAGTTGGGATTCCATATTTCTTAAAGTATAACTTATATTCGTCTACTGCCTACATGAGCAAATACCAGTGAGGTTAAGCACCACCTGGTGAGTGTCCTAGTGAAGCCGAACTGTCTGAAAGATGATCTTCATAAAGCTTGTCAAGATCAACACTTTTTTGTGGCCTCTATAAGGTTGCTTGAGACAGTAACCTTAATGATTGGCCCTAACTCCGTGATTTTTTTCTCTCAAGACAATAAAGCCCGAGTTTCTATAGGATTCACAGCAGCAAACAAGCAGACACCCTTACTAATGCATGTTAAGTATAAGAATGGAGACAAAAATCTTAAGCCTCTTCTCATTATTTCGAGCGATGGTGTTCCTAGCAAAAACACACGATATAATGTGATTGCGCACGCAATAATATACAGTGATACATACTCCTTTGATAAGCGTTTTTATCAGAGTAAAGAGAAGTACGGCTCCACTAAGCCGATAACCAATGGGTGTGTTATCCTTCTCCATGAATCTTTTGCAACGAATCTGAACTCTAGTGGCAAAACGGTAAACATTTGCATTGAAAAGGATTATTTCCAAATAGCAGGAGAAATTTCGGCTGAAATATGGTCTGCAGCGTATATTAATGGACACGCAGTAGTCCATAAATACATAAACCTAAACAGTGATAGTTACAGTGTTCCAGAATTACTATTTTCTGAGGGATGGTATGCTAAGCACGTTGAGAAGAGCCAATATCCACTTCAGGTACTTGACAATTTGTTAACATCTATTATTCCACTGTTTTTTTGTTTAGTTTTTTAATTTATTTTTGTAGTAGCTTACCTTTTGCTTCACCATAATTTAATAAATAATTTTTTTTTAAGTTATTCTTCTGTAGGCGCGTTACGCGCGAGGGTAAATCAACAATTTCAGATTTGAACCTTGTAAAAAGTGTGATGTAAGTAAATTTTGTTTGATTCTCCCCCTTCACCTCGCCCCCCATGACGTATTTCCGGTTTCCTCTACACCATACGATGCCACATCACATCACCATGCCACACATTTTAAATTTTATGAATCTTATTTCTTTTTCTTTTAACGAACTCTAAAAAAAAAAAAAAATAAAATAATAAAAAAACAGTTTTCAAAAAGATTTGAACCCCCAACCTCTTACTCTCTGGCTACGGCCCTTACCTACTCTGCTATGAGCAGGCCCAATAGTAGAAAATTAATTACTTCACGTTATCTTGCAGTTTGTTACTTATTTTTTGTAAAAATTTTTATTTAATGTACATTAACTTATTTGGTTTCGTTATAAAATAGATGAATAAACAATTTACTTATTAAAATAATGTTTTTTTTAATTTTTGTTAAAAAAACTTGTCAATTAGTATATTTTAGCAGAACACCCTTCCAATTTATTAATATTTATTCCTACGTATTCAATTTGTTATTTTTACAATAAGTAAATAATTTTTTATACAATTCTTTCATATGATTTGCTAGTATATATCGGTGCCCTCCGGTGAATTTGGAAATTCAAAGTGATCAGTGATCCGTTGGGGGCGAAATGTAAGAAAATAAATAAATACAAGTAAAGTGTATTTAAATTTTCTGCGTTGATTTATTGATGCGCAACGTTTCGCTGACAATATGCGTCAGCCTCATCAGGCTACAAAATTAAAATTAAAAACACACAATGAGTGATCTGGAAGGCTCAAACACAAAAATACAATAAATTTATTGTAAATTGTTACCGCAGATACGCGAGAATTCGTAAGTTTGGTTGACTTACTCGTCACCTGTCGTGCTGTCGACTGACAATCAATTACAACCACAAGCCAGCGCTTATATAGGCGGAGCCGCAAAGGTAGACGGTAAAGGGCGATGAACTCGATCGGGACATTTAAACTTTCGTAGTAAAGGAAGGTATGCTCTATTAAAGGAAAGCACATCCTCCTTTCTATTGATGTTGTGTTTATCGAGTTTTATATAAAGCATTTCGGAAATAATTCTTTTTTTATAATTGGATTCTTTGTCAAGGATTTTAAAGTTATCCCAATCGAATTCATGGTCAAAATTGATTTGGTGTGCACAAACATCGGAATCGGAGTTTTTACTTTTCATATGTTCACTGATGCGGACCTCCGCCGCTCGCTTTGTTTCACCCACATATGACGCGGGACAATTTTTACAATAAAAAAGTTGCTTGGGAAAAGATACAACGAATAAACATAAACAGACAAATGTAGTATATAAGTTTTATTGTAAAAATTGTCCCGCGTCATATGTGGGTGAAACAAAGCGAGCGGCGGAGGTCCGCATCAGTGAACATATGAAAAGTAAAAACTCCGATTCCGATGTTTGTGCACACCAAATCAATTTTGACCATGAATTCGATTGGGATAACTTTAAAATCCTTGACAAAGAATCCAATTATAAAAAAAGAATTATTTCCGAAATGCTTTATATAAAACTCGATAAACACAACATCAATAGAAAGGAGGATGTGCTTTCCTTTAATAGAGCATACCTTCCTTTACTACGAAAGTTTAAATGTCCCGATCGAGTTCATCGCCCTTTACCGTCTACCTTTGCGGCTCCGCCTATATAAGCGCTGGCTTGTGGTTGTAATTGATTGTCAGTCGACAGCACGACAGGTGACGAGTAAGTCAACCAAACTTACGAATTCTCGCGTATCTGCGGTAACAATTTACAATAAATTTATTGTATTTTTGTGTTTGAGCCTTCCAGATCACTCATTGTGTGTTTTTAATTTTAATTTTGTAGCCTGATGAGGCTGACGCATATTGTCAGCGAAACGTTGCGCATCAATAAATCAACGCAGAAAATTTAAATACACTTTACTTGTATTTATTTATTTTCTTACATTTCGCCCCCAACGGATCACTGATCACTTTGAATTTCCAAATTCTTTCATATTTTTTCAAAATTTTAAAAAATTACAAAAAATTTTTCTGTACTATACAAATACAATAATTGATTTTTATTGAATTTAAGTCTTTCAAAATTTTTTCATTCGTGATTGGAGTGATTTTTTGACTTAAGGACATTTTTTACATAGTTTGTTGGGAAAAGTTTAGAGAAATGACAGAAACGCTAATGTGTACTGTAGAGGTAGCAATTCTTTTTCTTACCTGGATGTACTCAGATGTACTCATATACATGCTTTCACAAACACCTCATCCCCTTTATCTAGATTTATTTGGAGTTTAACTTGTGGGTCTATTTGAAAATTCGATAGGTTTTACTAAAAGGAATCTTTTGTACCCAAAAAATTAGGAGATTCCTACAAACTATATCAGTTCCATTTGATGTAATTTTTTTATATGGTTACATGTTAAATATCCATTTTTTTAAATGTATCGTGTATAAAATAATAGTATATTCAAACGAGCTGCAAAGTTCGTGGGTATTTCTTATGCTTTTTCAATATACGTTTGACGTTTGAATAATATCTGTTACTTTATCACGAAGGGGTGACGATTAATTTAAAAAAATTGATTTTCGGTAAACCCAAATTGGAATTTTTAGATCACGTTTAAAATACTGCTGAAATCAAAATATGTTTTTCATATGGTTAGTAGGGCTTTAAAAGGGGAAGAGGTTGATCATTTTTTTACCGAATTAAAATTTTTGGCAATGGTCTGGGCATTAGGTAAACTTTAATCATTTTTTTTAGGGACAAGAGTTATCGTTAAAATGGACCATAAAGCATTCTCTTATCTATTTCCGTGTCCAATATTTAGTGGGTACCTAGAACAATGGATGTTTCCTATTCAAAGTTATAATAATAAAATTGTGCGTCTCAAAAGTAGTGAGAATACCGAGATGGACGCGTTAAGTATACAAACTTGGAAATCTAATTAAAAAAACAGTTTGAACATCTTCCAATTGCTCGTAGGAAAATGTAGCTTTGAAATTATTAAGTCATTCCGAAGATTAGAAAATATTCAAGCAAACGATCTAAAAATAGCCACGTTAAAAATCAGGTCCACGATAATCTCATCGTAGAAGGTTATTAAATTTGGGATAGTATTATTTAAGAGAAACTGGGAACCACGATAAAAATTTTCAATACTTAGGGATTTTTTAAAAGCATTTACTTAATGAATACACGAAATAACTTAAGTGTACACGAAACTTGTTTAGTGTGCTAGGAAACTAGACGTACACTAGTCCTAACTATTTCGAACGCGATCTACGATTTCGAAGAGACCAGGGGATAATCAATTCATTTCTTAATTTACAAGGTTTGTCCAGAAAGTATCGGGCCTACCTCTACAACTCCGTGCCATAATGTTTGAGCAACCTCTGTGGTGCATAAATGTTAACAGTAAAGCCTTATAGACTTACCGGTTGCTCGTTAATACGGTAGATGTACTCATATACATGCTTTCACAAACACCTTATCCCTTTTATCTAGATTTATTTGAAGTTTAACTTGTGGGTCTATTTGAAAAATCGATAGGTTTTACTAAAAGGAATCTTTTGTACCCAAAAAATTAGGAGATTCCTACAAACTATATCAGTTCCATTTGATGTAATTTTTTTATTAGGTTACATGTTAAATATCCATTTTTTTAAATGTATCGTGTATAAAATGATGGTATATTCAAACGAGCTGCAAAGTTCGTGGGTATTTCTTATGCTTTTTCAATATACTATTGACGTTTGAATAATATCTGTCAAAAAAATCTATGTGTGATGAACGTCCTGAAGGGACATTCACTGGTATGTAATACTACCCTATAGAAGAAAACTGTACTGCAGGATGGTTTTTCTTAATTTTCTATGTACAATTATGTTTTGGGTATTAAATATGGACGAGAAATAAGTGTGGGATCGTAAATTTCTCAGCAATTATTTATTCTAATTTAGTACACGGAGATTCATTTGTCATCTCAAGAGTGATTATTGAAACTTACGTATCCATTGGATTTCCTATCAAATCATTCATTCCTTCAACCTAGTTCTGATCTAGTCTAGTACAGTTGGTGTACTGTGGGCCCCAAGCATTAAAATTCTTGTAATGGATAAAAAGTGAATACCGCATTTACTGCAGCATTTCTTTTCCAAAAATTCACGCATGCTTAGGTAATAGAGATCATGGGGCGTACTGTTCATACGGTCCAGAATATTTGGATATTTATCAACATGAGTAATAGGGTATGAAGCTGGTAGAAAATGGTCGTAAAGACTTATAGCAGAGCACATCGGCGTTGGCTGCGGCAATCCCCCCAATCATCGCTTTGCACAACCTTATGTAATAGTTAATTATACTATAATATTTAGTATTAAATATACTATAATATTTTTAACTCTAAAGAAAAATGTTTATTGTAAGTGTTTGTACACATTAAAGAAATTTGAGAAAATAAAACCAGTGGACAGTAGGAGCTTGAGTACCCAAGTATGAAGTTATACTTCTATAAAATTATATGGCAAACAATATAATTTTGAGTATAAAAATACCTTCTATGAAACAATATTGTGTACGGAGGTGGTGCAATTATCGTGGAAATGAGAATACCTACGTTAATTAGGTGTGATTTTAATTAATATTTAATGAGTTAACGATTGTAAATACTATATGAAGGCACAATACAATAAAAATACTATATAGACTGGCCAGTCCAAGACTGTGCACTTTCATCGAATTTTTTGACGATTTTAGAACAACATTCTACTGCCTTCGCTGATTACATCTGTAACGTCAAGCTCACATCTATCACATACGATCCCACACTTATTTCTCGTCCATATTTAATACTCAAAACTTAATTGTACATAGAAAATTAAGAAAAACCATCCTGCAGTACAGTTTTCTTCTATAGGGTAGTATTACATACCAGTGAATGTCCCTTCAGGACGTTCATCACACATAGATTTTTTTGACAGATATTATTCAAACGTCAAACGTATATTGAAAAAGCATAAGAAATACCCACGAACTTTGCAGCTCGTTTGAATATACCATTATTTTATACACGATACATTTAAAAAAATGAATATTTAACATGTAACCATATAAAAAAATTACATCAAATGGAACTGATATAGTTTGTAGGAATCTCCTAATTTTTTGGGTACAAAAGATTCCTTTTAGTAAAACCTATCGAATTTTTAAATAGATCCACAAGTTAAACTTCAAATAAATCTAGATAAAAGGGATGAGGTGTTTGTGAAAGCATGTATATGAGTACATCTACCGTATTAACGAGCAACCGGTAAGTCTATAAGGCTTTACTGTTAACGTTTATGCACCACAGAGGTTGCTCAAACATTATGGCACGGAGTTGTAGAGGTAGGCCCGATACTTTCTGGACAAACCTTGTGAATTAAGAAATGAATTGATTATCCCCTGGTCTCTTCGAAATCGTAGATCGCGTTCCAAATAGTTAGGACTAGTGTACGTCTAGTTTCCTAGCACACTAAACAAGTTTCGTGTACACTTAAGTTATTTCGTGTATTCATTAAGTAAATGCTTTTAAAAAATCCCTAAGTATTGAAAATTTTTATCGTGGTTCCCAGTTTCTCTTAAATAATACTATCCCAAATTTAATAACCTTCTACGATGAGATTATCGTGGACCTGATTTTTAACGTGGCTATTTTTAGATCGTTTGCTTGAATATTTTCTAATCTTCGGAATGACTTAATAATTTCAAAGCTACATTTTCCTACGAGCAATTGGAAGATGTTCAAACTGTTTTTTTAATTAGATTTCCAAGTTTGTATACTTAACGCGTCCATCTCGGTATTCTCACTACTCTTGAGACGCACAATTTTATTATTATAACTTTGAATAGGAAACATCCATCGTTCTAGGTACCCAGTAAATATTGGACACGGAAATAGATAAGAGAATGCTTTATGGTCCATTATAACGATAACTCTTGTCCCTAAAAAAAATAATTCAAGTTACCTAATGCCCAGACCATTGCCAAAAATTTTAATTCGGTGAAAAAATGATCAACCTCTTCCCCTTTTAAAGCCCTACTAACCATATGAAAAACATATTTTGATTTCAGCAGTATTTTAAACGTGATCTAAAAATTCCAATTTAGGTTTACCGAAAATCAATTTTTTTAAATTAATCGTCACCCCTTCGTGATAAAGTAAATAGAAAAGACGATCTAAGTACCCAATATGGTCTAAAAAAATTTTCGAAATGCATGCCCAATCATCTACAAAGTCATAAACGAATCCTGAAACCTGGCTCAAAATGTCTTCTTAAAACTAAGTGTTGAATCTAGACTGGACCCCAATGCCAACATTAGATCGATTTTTTCGTCAACTCGGTCCTTCAAATGCATGGGAACCGAATAGGGTTTATTAAAAAACATCATTTTATTACTGAAAATAAGCCGATTATCGTATGATTCGAGGGTTATGATTAAAAATACAACAAAATATTTTAAGCAATAATCGTAACGCTTTGAATATCTTTTATTTATTTTTTAATTGCCTTGGTTAATAATTTGATATCATTAGTTTTAACAGTCAATTGATCGATATGTTGGGAATTGACGTGACATAATGAGCCAAACTATCATTATTAAAACACGGAATAGCTTTAACAGCACCTCCTATATTAACTGCAATGAACTTTCTTCCCACATTAATAATTATATTTATGATTTTTGGACTATTGATACCCAGAATGCATTCGTGCATTAATTTTGAGATATTAAAGAAACTGCAAGTAACCTCATGAGTTCGAATAAGTACCAGGCTGAAAAATTGTTTTTGAATTATTTTTTCGACTTTTCTCCTACGGAACCTATGGCCTGAATCCTAAGGGTCGGAAAAGCTGATTGTTCATTGAGAATATCGTGTATTAGTTTTATTTAAAAATTAATTTTTCTGAGTTATTTCGTATTAAATTAAGGCGCGTTGACTATTTTTTTGTTTATATTGCATTTATGAGTATTGGTATATTCCTGACAAGGCACATTTACAGTAGCTGTAAGTACTTGTTTTCTTCCTGTGTATTTTAAAGGTGTTTTGAGTTGTCAGTCTTATATTCTTATAGAATCTAATGATTTCATTATAATAATGTATTATTATATTTATAATTAATTATTCATTAGATATTAACAACTTACTTTAGGAATCATAATAAATGTAGGTACGAGTACCGTAAGACAATGTCCTTAATAACTGAAATTTTATTAGAGATTTCGTTAAAAGTTATCCTTGTCACTATTGTAGTAAGAATTTTTTTATTTAAATAAGTTGGGAAAAATTTTTCAATAAAGTCTTACAATGCCTAGTTTCCTGAGCTTCAAGATGTGATGTTTTGAATGGGTAATGTATTTCATGTACTAATTAAAGCTGTAACTTTACATGAAATTAAAAAACTTGAAAAATTTACTTAAGGATGAAAACTTATTTAAAGGTAAGTTTGACTGTCTCATTTAAGGTTATGTAAAATAAATAGAAAACTTACCAAAACACATCTTTAGAGTTTTTAATTTCCTTAAATAATAACAGTATTATAACGAAACTCTATAAAAAGTATAAGTGTTGAAGAAAATACTACAATTATAGTTTCCTTATTAATTGTATAATTTGTTAATAAAATGTCAAGAGACAAGCACGATTGCGTAGACATTTACTTATATTGAATGGGAGACAAAGTAACATTTTTTGACATAACGGAAAAGTTATAATTAAAAAATTTAATCTTACGAAAATGCATACGAAGTGTAACAAAAAAAATGTTTGAATACTTATGATTTACGTTAATATAAAATCTGTTCATTGCCATTCCTCGTATCAATACCTTATTATTTATTTAGGGAATAATGATCTGTTAAAATCTAAGATTGGTAATGATAACATAAAATCAGTGGTATTTGAGCTTGTGGCTAAATTTTGTTCAGAAAAATTGAATACATAATTAAATCAATGCATACCACTCTAAATAATTAAACTATAGGTATTCTAAAATACGTTTTCTATACAATTATAACAACAAGAATTACCTTTATACTGACAAAATAAAATAGAAATTTTATTTTAATGTTATGTTTAATGCAGTTACCTAAAATATTATATTTAGCTAAAATATTTTCTGTAAAGTATTGCTTTAACACAATTCACAGGAGCTCAGTATATTTCATGTCCCAATAACGTTTCGTCGTTATGTAATAAGATATCGATCTGCAAACTTTTTCAAATAATCAAGGTATGTTTGGTACTGAAGGCACAACTGAATTCAGATCATCAAAAAGTATGCTTTTAGTTTAAAATTCAAAAAAAGGCTCAATGAGCGTTACGGGCTCATGTCTCACTCAAAAATTTACAATTCTGACGATGCGACGCCTATAAGCGAAATATAAGATTTTTTTTTTTACGACACAAAACTTTAAAGTTATTAATGTAAGTAATATTCTTACACATTTCAGAGAACCAAACAAAATTTTTGTCCAAGTGTTAAAGTTGTGGGAATGAAATTTAACAAATTTAATATTTTAACAGAGAATATTTTCACAAATGCACTCAATTCAATTAATTGTTCCAATAAAAACTAAGAGCCCGTAATGCTAAAGAGTTACCTGTATCGTTTCAAAGCGTTTGGTTATCGACTTGAAAGGTGGTGGATTAAAATATGAGTACTTAATGATCTTACAACCTTTCAAAGACCATGATACAAACCTAAGAGTCTATTAAAAATCGATAAATTCATACTAGCGAAAGAATCATACGTACAAATGACCACGCATGGTCCAACCACATGTTCATCTTGCACAGAAGACTGCACGTGCACACTACGTCTTCATATATGACAATGTTCTAAATTAATTAAATTAATGAAAAAACACAAAAAATCGCTTCATGTTCAGTAGTTATTTGAAACATTTAATGTTAAATTATGATTTTTACAGTACATTCGAATTTGTATGGCTTTTAGCATCGTTTTACAAAATATAGGAATACAAAGAGCTAATTTCAAGATTCTGAGTTACACGTCCTGATCATTATATACATATTCGGATGTATACATGTATGTAAAAAAACGTACACAAAGTATTAAATATAAATAATACGACAACCTTACCTTTGAAAATAAGAAAAAACGCGGTATCTCGAAAGAGAATAAAAATTGGCTAAAACTTACAGTTTTTACGGGTTTTCTAAAGGGGAACTACATTAGCGAGGTACACAAATATACAAGGATTGAACTACACACCAACATAACCTCAATTATTTTATTTTTTGACTATATCTTGAAAGGAACGGGTAAATGAAAATTTTCTTTTGTGTGTCATTTTGGAAAAATCAATATGGACATTTACGAAATTTTCAAAAAAATTTTGTCACAAAAAGGAAACCACATGGACCAAAAATAATTCCACGTAGAGAAAACAATTATTAAGGAGCAAAAATATATGTTACACGAATTTATTCAAACAATCGTGATAATTCTAAAAACAGGAAGTCAAATCATAAAGGCAAAGCTACATTCTACATTTCTTAGCTATAAATCGAATTATTTTCTGTTTTTTTTTCACGTATTATAAGATTAATTTTCGCGTGACCAAAACGTATATTCTTATGATTAATTTTTAGACTAGTAGGAATTAGTCATAAGCACGAGTAAATTTAAATACTAAATTATTAATAATCATAGAAACGAATTGAATGAAAAATAACAACTTTACGATGGAAAATAGCTATATGTCTATTGCTTTTCCTAATGTCAATCAGATGCAGTGGACTATTTTACTTTTATGGTAGCCAAAATTTAAAAAATTTGTCGGATACTACGATTCCGACGAGAATTGATCGTACTTATATGATATCATATCAAATACACGAATCAAAAATTATAAATAAAAGTAATTTTTGTCCCACGTTACTGGACAAAAATACCTCTTTTCGGGGCGTTATGGAAAAAATTTTTGTTTCGTTCTGCATTGCATGACCAACAATATATTAATACATATATCATAGCAAACATGAAAGCACTAAAAATGCGCAAGTCACATTTAACATAAGTATACGTATTTTATGCACGCGCGTCCTCGAATACGTAATAATGATAAAATTCTTACTATTCAAATATCAGATTCTTAAAGGCTAATTAAAATTAGATACAATCTAATTTTCTTAGTTTCTGTTATACCAACTTTAATGTTATTTGAGTTGAAAGTTTCACTTCTTCCGGGGGTCCCGAGACCCACACCGGATTTTTTTTTTATTAATACTTTAGTGTCTAATCAACAATACTTGAATTGAGTGCTCCGTCGATAACTCGATACCTGACCAAACACTGAATTCAGGGTTGATATAATCTTTCGTCCTTGTGATTGGCCTATCAACGAGTTGATGAGAAAATCGATTTTATGTTGGCATTGGGGTTCAGTCTAAATTCAACACTTAGTTTTAAGAAGACATTTTGAGCCAGGTTTCAGGATTCGTTTATGACTTTGTAGACGATTGGGCATGCATTTCGAAAATTTTTTTAGACCATATTGGGTACTTAGATCGTCTTTTCTATTTACTTTATCACGAAGGGGTGACGATTAATTAAAAAAAAAAAAAAAAAAAAAAATTTAATTAGCATAAATATGGTTATGTAGATTAAATATAATAAGGCGCGTTATTACGCATCCAATATTTGTATGTAATGCATTTGATGCATAAAATACCGACCGATTTTTATTCAACCTGAGGTTTTTTTGGCATTACAGTAATGCTAATAATTACTGTTATAAATAAAAAAAAGTAATGAAATTAAATATGAAAAAAAAGAAACGGAATATGAAAAAATGAAATATGAAAAAAAATTATAATGAAATTAAATGATATTTGAACAAATAAAATGTTATATTAAAAAATAATGAAATGAAATATGAAAAAAGAAATGAAATAAAGGAAATACAAAAGAATGAATATAAATAGAAAAACAAAAAAAAAGAAATAAAGGAAATACAAAAAAATGAACAAAAAAAGTAATGAAATTAAATATGAAAAAAAAGAAAACAAGAAATAAGAAAAAAAAAAAAAAAAAAAAAAAAATAACGAACCAGGGGGGATAAATGGGTCATGAAACCCACGGTGAGAACGAAGTTCTTTAAACATGACATGAGTATAAAAACACAATTTCTCAGGTGACAAGGGGGTCGCCAAACCCATAGAAAGAACGAAGCTTTTTAAACGTTAGTACTGCATTCATGTAGTTCACTAAACAAAAACTTGAAAAACGAATAAGAAAAAAAAATAATAAAAATAGTTCAGTACTCACGATGGTTAAACTTCGTGAGAACGTCGTGCATGAATACAGTACTCACGAAGTTAAACCATCGTGAGTACTGAACTATTTTTTTTATTTTTTTTTCTTATTCGTTTTTCAAGTTTTTGTTTAGTGAACTACATGAATACAGTACTAACGTTTAGAGAGCTTCGTTCTTTCTATGGGTTTGGCGACCCCCTTGTCACCTGAGATATTGTGTTTTTGTACTCATGTCATGTTTAAAGAATTTCGTTCTTACCGTGGGTCCCATGACCCATTTATCCCCCCTGGTTTGTTATTTTTTTTTTTATTTTTTTTTTTTTTTTTATTTCTTGTTTTATTTTTTTTCATATTTAATTTCATTACTTTTTTTGTTCATTTTTTTGTATTTCCTTTATTTCTTTTTTTTTGTTTTTCTATTTATATTCATTCTTTTGTATTTCCTTTATTTCATTTCTTTTTTCATATTTCATTTCATTATTTTTTAATATAACATTTCATTTGTTCAAATATCATTTAATTTCATTATATTTTTTTTTCATATTTCATTTTTTCATATTCCGTTTCTTTTTTTTCATATTTAATTTCATTACTTTTTTTTATTTATAACAGTAATTATTAGCATTACTGTAATGCCAAAAAAACCTCAGGTTTAATAAAAATCGGTCGGTATTTTATGCATCAAATGCATTACATACAAATATTGGATGCGTAATAACGCGCCTTATTATATTTAATCTACATAACCATATTTATGCTAATTAAATTTTTTTTTTTTTTTTTTTTTTTAGATGGATTATTTAGAAAACAAATTCATAATTTATCATGAATTAAATGTAGTATCAGTGAATGCATATAAAAATGAAATATTATAGTTACGAACCACACGATAAGAACAAGAAACCGAGTTTCTATAGCCAGCAGCGCTCGTAGCAAAGTGAGTAAGGTACAGGACTCATATGCAGGAGGTGGAGAGATTTAAATCTCTTTAATGGAAAATGTTTTTTTTTTTTTTTTTTTTTTTTTTTCAGAATTGTAAAAGAAAAAAGTTTAAAGTGAAAGAAAAATTACTGTGGGAAAATAAAATAAAAATTTGTGAAAAAATTCATTACTTGGGAGTGTGAGGGGGAATAGTGGGTAAACGTGTGCAGAAGTGTAACACGGCACGGTTGGCAGATATACATATATAGTGGGGAGAGGGGAAGTGTATATAGGTGAGGGAGACGGGGTAAGAAGGGAAACTTGAGAGGAAGAGATTTCTGATTAAAAAAAAAAAATCTGTCGGTTTTAAAATTCCAGCCCCCCGAGTAACGCGACATAAAAAACTTCGTTCTAAAAATTGATTTTTGGTAAACCCAAATTTGAATTTTTAGATCTCGTTAAAAATACTGCTGAAATCAAAATATGTTTTTCATATGGTTAGTAAGGCTTTAAAAGGGGAAGAGGTTGATCATTTTTTCACCGAATTAAAATTTTTGGCAATGGTCTGGGCATTAGGTAACTTGAATTATTTTTTTTAGGGACAAGAGTTATCGTTATAATGGACCATAAAGCATTCTCTTATCTATTTCCGTGTCCAATATTTACTGGGTACCTAGAACGATGGATGTTTCCTATTCAAAGTTATAATAATGAAATTGTGCATCTCAAGAGTAGTAAGAATACCGAGGTGGACGCGTTAAGTATACAAACTTGGAAATCTAATTAAAAAAAACAGTTTGAACATATTCCAATTGCTCGTAGGAAAATGTAGCTTTGAAATTATTCAGTCATTCCAAAGTTTAAAAAAGATTCAAGTGAACAATCTAAAAATCGCTTAAAAAATCAGGTTTACAAAAATCTCATCGTAGAAGGTTATAAAATTTGGGATAGTATTATTTAAGAAAAACTAGGAACCGCGATAACAGTTTTAATACCTAGGAAATTTCTAAGAGCATCAACTCAAGGAATACACGAAATAACTTCAGTGTACATGGCACTTGTTTTGTGTACCAGAAAATTAGATATACACTAGTCCTTACTATTCTGAACGTGACCTACGATTCCAAAGAGATCGAGGGATGATCAGTTGATTTTCATAGACCACTGACGCCATCAAGAACCAAGTTTGAATTTGTTTTTGTTTTTGGTAGATTTTTCTACAATGTTTGTGACGCAATTTTTAGTCTGTAGGGCAACCACCATTATCACTATCGTGTATATTTAAAGCAATAATATCGCATAGTTCACAGCTAAGACTTGGTTAAAAAAATTACGAGAAAACTCGATCTGACCTGTTTTTGATTAATGTGGCAACCATAGAGCAACAATGCTGAATACATTATCGAAGAACTAGGAAGATTTTTTGAGCCCTTGTTCTTAGAGAAACATACGAATTGATTGTTCTACGTTCCAATTATTTAAACAATAATAGACAAAACCGACCATGAAACGACTGAGCACATCCAGATCGAATTGCAACTAAACGACTCGTTTTCATTTGTTATATTTACCAAGGGAAACCCCTGATCGGCAATCGTGTGAACAAAAACTTGTGTTAGAGATCATCCCTCGATCACTTTGGAATCGTAGGTCACGTTCAGAATAGTAAGGACTAGTGTATATCTAATTTTCTGGTACACAAAACAAGTGCCATGTACACTGAAGTTATTTCGTGTATTCCTTGAGTTGATGCTCTTAGAAATTTCCTAGGTATTAAAACTGTTATCGCGGTTCCTAGTTTTTCTTAAATAATACTATCCCAAATTTTATAACCTTCTACGATGAGATTTTTGTAAACCTGATTTTTTAAGCGATTTTTAGATTGTTCACTTGAATCTTTTTTAAACTTTGGAATGACTGAATAATTTCAAAGCTACATTTTCCTACGAGCAATTGGAATATGTTCGAACTGTTTTTTTTAATTAGATTTCCAAGTTTGTATACTTAACGCGTCCACCTCGGTATTCTTACTACTCTTGAGATGCACAATTTCATTATTATAACTTTGAATAGGAAACATCCATCGTTCTAGGTACCCAGTAAATATTGGACACGGAAATAGATAAGAGAATGCTTTATGGTCCATTATAACGATAACTCTTGTCCCTAAAAAAAATAATTCAAGTTACCTAATGCCCAGACCATTGCCAAAAATTTTAATTCGGTGAAAAAATGATCAACCTCTTCCCCTTTTAAAGCCCTACTAACCATATGAAAAACATATTTTGATTTCAGCAGTATTTTGAACGTGATCTAAAAATTCAAGTTTGGGTTTACCGAAAATCAATTTTTTTTAATTAATCGTCACCCCTTCGTGATAAAGTAAATGGAAAAGACGATTTAAGTACCCAATATGGTCTAAAAAATTTTTCGAAATGCATGCCCAATCGTCTACAAAGTCATAAACGAATCCTGAAACCTGGCTCAAAATGTCTTCTTAAAACTAAGTGTTGAATTTAGACTGAACCCCAATGCCAACATAAAATCGATTTTCTCATCAACTCGTTGATAGGCCAATCACAAGGACGAAAGATTATATCAACCCTGAATTCAGTGTTTGGTCAGGTATCGAGTTATCGACGGAGCACTCAATTCAAGTATTGTTGATTAGACACTAAAGTATTAATAAAAAAAAAATCCGGTGTGGGTCTCGGGACCCCCGGAAGAAGTGAAACTTTCAACTCAAATAACATTAAAGTTGGTATAACAGAAACTAAGAAAATTAGATTGTATTTAATTTTAATTAGCCTTTAAGAATCTGATATTTGAATAGTAAAAATTTTATCATTATTACGTATTCGAGGACGTGCGTGCATAAAATACGTATACTTATGTTAAATGTGACTTGCGCATTTTTAGTGCTTTCATGTTTGCTATGATATATGTATTATTATATTGTTGGTCATGCAATGCAGAACGAAACAAAAATTTTTTCCATAACGCCCCGAAAAGAGGTATTTTTGTCCAGTAACGTGGGACAAAAATTACTTTTATTTATAATTTTTGATTCGTGTATTTGATATGATATCATATAAGTACGATCAATTCTCGTCGGAATCGTAGTATCCGACAAATTTTTTAAATTTTGGCTACCATAAAAGTAAAATAGTCCACTGCATCTGATTGAGATTAGGAAAAGCAATAGACATATAGCTATTTTCCATCGTAAAGTTGTTATTTTTCATTCAATTCGTTTCTATGATTATTAATAATTTAGTATTTAAATTTACTCGTGCTTATGACTAATTCCTACTAGTCTAAAAATTAATCATAGGAATATACGTTTTGGTCACGCGAAAATTAATCTTATAATACGTGAAAAAAAAACAGAAAATAATTCGATTTATAGCTAAGAAATGTAAAATGTAGCTTTGCCTTTATGATTTGACTTCCTGTTTTTAGAATTATCACGATTGTTTGAATAAATTCGTGTAACATATATTTTTGCTCCTTAATAATTGTTTTCTCTACGTGGAATTATTTTTGGTCCATGTGGTTTCCTTTTTGTGACAAAATTTTTTTGAAAATTTCGTAAATGTCCATATTGATTTTTCCAAAATGACACACAAAAGAAAATTTTCATTTACCCGTTCCTTTCAAGATATAGTCAAAAAATAAAATAATTGAGGTTATGTTGGTGTGTAGTTCAATCCTTGTATATTTGTGTACCTCGCTAATGTAGTTCCCCTTTAGAAAACCCGTAAAAACTGTAAGTTTTAGCCAATTTTTATTCTCTTTCGAGATACCGCGTTTTTTCTTATTTTCAAAGGTAAGGTTGTCGTATTATTTATATTTAATACTTTGTGTACGTTTTTTTACATACATGTATACATCCGAATATGTATATAATGATCAGGACGTGTAACTCAGAATCTTGAAATTAGCTCTTTGTATTCCTATATTTTGTAAAACGATGCTAAAAGCCATACAAATTCGAATGTACTGTAAAAATCATAATTTAACATTAAATGTTTCAAATAACTACTGAACATGAAGCGATTTTTTGTGTTTTTTCATTAATTTAATTAATTTAGAACATTGTCATATATGAAGACGTAGTGTGCACGTGCAGTCTTCTGTGCAAGATGAACATGTGGTTGGACCATGCGTGGTCATTTGTACGTATGATTCTTTCGCTAGTATGAATTTATCGATTTTTAATAGACTCTTAGGTTTGTATCATGGTCTTTGAAAGGTTGTAAGATCATTAAGTACTCATATTTTAATCCACCACCTTTCAAGTCGATAACCAAACGCTTTGAAACGATACAGGTCACTCTTTAGCATTACGGGCTCTTTAGAATATAGTGCATGAGGATTAAAAGAGAATTTGAGGAGAAATACAGAGAACAAGGTTGGAGAAAAGTTTTTCCGATTTTCCGAGTAAGCAGGAATATACCAGGGCGAGTGAGAATCAAAGTAAGAGACCGACAAGCGAATAGTCAGGTACTGAGAATACTTAGTTTAGGGGATTACTTTTCACCTAAATAAGGCCAGAGTCAGACCAGAACTAATGTGGTCAGTTACTCGGAAGAGGATTGGCATAGTTTAAGGAAGCCACCTCCTCCACCCGAGGATCTGATGGTGCAGTTTAAATAGTCACACAGATGGACTCCGATGGTAATCCCTCTACAACGGAGTCTACCAAAAGGCTAAATCTTGGCCAGAACCACAGCCTTACCCGAAAAGAAAAGTTTATTCATCCAGTGAGAGGTATGAGAATCAGCATGGGCCTTAAGATGCTCGAGTGTACAGAGGTAATGAGCAAGAGGCTCATCCACAAGGCCAGCCAGATCCTTGGGACGACGAGAATAAGAGTGTGCGAAGCAGTAGTATGAGGGATATAGAGCAAACAGTCCATGGTCCCAGACCGTCTAACTCCTGAGGGGGAATAAAGTTCTAGGGATAAGACAGGGGTAAGGATATGAAAGAATTTTTGGAGCAGTTAGAGGGCTGTTACGGAAGTGTAGAGTTCAGCAAACCCAAACTTCGGAGCACACTACCGTGCATACTATCTCAATGAGCAATTCGCTGGTTCCAAACAATTACACGGGAGCTAAAAGATTGAGACAGTTTTAAGGTGTAATTCAAAAGGCATTAAATAGTAGAGAGCGATAAGAAAGATCTCTGGGATGACTTTCACCAGTGCGCGCAAGCAAAGACAGAGAAAATTGCCGTGTATTTGTTCAAAGTTCAAATAAATTTTTAAGCGTTTCACGGTACCACCCTCTACGAGATCTGTGGTAGAACTGGTGCGACGGAACTTGCTGTCAGAATATGGACGAGCGATGTTCATAAAGCTAGTCGTGATGCACGTACCTGGGGCAGGATTTTCCAGACTTCTAGTTATAAAACTCAAGATAACGAGCATGGCTAAAAAGGATTAAAGGAGAAGAGTCCACCCAACTAAATGGAGGGAAATAGGGGGGGGGGAAAGAAAAAAAAGGGAGTAAACAAAAAGGATATCAGTGATAAGGAGGTTAATAAGAAGACTATGAACAAAAAAAGAAACGGGTCTCCGTTCATTGACCAACCTCCAGAATTGATTGCGAGCTCTAACCCAATACAAAACTGTTTACCGTGGACTCAGTACTAGAGATCGATGCCTTGGAATAATCAGGCAACCATGAAACTCCCGACAAACGCCAAGGAAGGGGGTCAGTCTACGATTCAAACTTCCAACGGGGCTCAACAGGAAGCAATCTCTTAGCGGACAGCCAGCCAAGATGAAACTGGAAGAGGAAGTAGATTTTATACTATTTTCTATAGGTAATGGTTCCGCAGAATATCCGAAGGTGCTTTTTCATACGCATGGGGACAAATGATACCTGGTAGAAAACTGCCAGTTGAGGAAAATCTTCACAAATCCCAAACCTAAGTCTGCGATCAAGAACCAGGTTTGCGGTATTGCTAGAGTAATATTCTCGGCCTGCCTCATGTGTGAGTTTTAACGAAAAACAACAACACGAAACAGGGCATGAAGGGGGCCAGACTAAAGCGAGATAACTTCTGCAACCAACGGATTCTGTCCAAGGCTAAAGTTGAAGAAAAATAGGATCGAGACGAGACACAGAGAGGAGGTTGAGAGTATGTTAGAAGATTCGATGACATAAGGTAAAAGTGAAGAGCAAAGATCGGATAGCGGAAAAAGTAAATTTTTCGAACAGATGACCAATTGGTTTTGGTACCTAGAAAGACTCTCCAAGAGCCACAGAGTGAGAGCAAGAATAAACGGTCAGAGATACTGTTAGAGCATAAGTGAATGCAAGTGACTAACAATGTTTAACATGCAACTGAATTTTCTCGAAAAAGTATTGACAGGTTAAGAGAGAATAGTGTAAAATAAGCATGAAAGTTAAACAAAGCCGTAGCGAAAGAGAAATCAACACGGAAAAACATAAATATGAGTGAAATGTTTGAGGTGTGACTTCCGGAAAGAGAAAGAGACCCAGAGAAAAAGGGAGAAACATTGGTTATGTAGAAATGCGACGATCCCATATAGCAGTCACGGGGAAGAGAGTGGAAGGGGAAAGTTAAGGAGAAAAACGAGTCGGTTTGGTACACCAAGGAAAATTCAGGTCCAGACAAATAACTTTATGTCCGAGTAGATAATTGTAAAAGAAAAAGAGACTGCGACGTGGAGAGAGTTTGTTGCAATGAGAAAGTTCTCGAGCCAAATTCTGAGAATATAGTTTAAAAAATATTTCTGTCAATTTGAGGGTGAAGGATAGACAAGTATAACAAAACAAAGTCACTTACGGTCAAGGTTAGTAATGAGGTGAAAAAAAGGGCAGCCGTGATAAGTATGCATGTGTCAAAACGAATAGGATCGTTAACTAAGAGTAACTAAAATTTAAAAAGGGCTTATGATGTCCTAGAAAAAATTTTGCTGGCTTTGTATTGTTACTTTGCAGATGAAGGAGAATTAAATGAAATCGGTAGTATAGAGAAAGAGAACATCAAGAACAGAGATGGATAAGCCATAAAGGGGAGAAAATAGTCAGAAGGCAACTAGAACAAAATCGGAAATGCACTTTGTAGGAATTAGGTAGTACCCTAAACGATTTATGCCCTTGTCACAGTTGTCGCTCAGAGAGACGTCACCCTTATTCTCGCAGGGGATGGCTGAAATTTACGCTCCATTTGGTTTAGCGCGTCAACAACAAACCTCGACCAGACATCCACTATGGCTGGTGCGGTTTATAGATTATCATTATTTGTCTTGGGTAAAGATATTCAGAGGGATGAATTGATTAGCTTGGAGAATATGAGGATAAAAGGTATACATAAGGTAAACGAAGAGAGAAAGAAAGAAAGGTAGGGTTAACAGATGAGAAGAATACTAAAAGATAGTGGGCCTTAATAGAGTGAAGAAGAACTGAGTGGTTTTTAGAAGAAGACGAGGAATGAAAAGGCCAGAGAAGAAAAGCTGGGTAATTTTTGTTTTGAGAAGAGACAGAAAATTGCGAAGAAACTCTGAGCCAGAATCAATAATAAGTTATTTTAGGCAATCAAGGGGTCCATTGGAAGAGTGACAAGGATCCATAACGGAAGGTACCCCAGGTAAATGCCTTTTCATAATGTAGTCATCAATGATAAACTGCTTTAGACATGAGATCTCTACGGTCTGCAAACTCAGCATAGATGACGTACTATAGCTAAGAGAAAAATGGTGTCAGTGACATACTTTTACTGTAAGTGATGACAATAAGTGTCGATGTGGTATTGTGTAGGTACTTTTCTGACAACATCTCTGTCAAGCTGATGTTAAGAAATCACAGGCAGTATATTTTTGTCAGCACTGTGCCATTTCTTTTTTTAACTACAGTACAATACATGTGCTGAATTTGTGGACCATAGAAACCGCATTTAGAAGAATGCCTAGCTTAGGAGGAGAGTCTATGACGTGGTAGCTTAAATTGTCGCATCACCGTATAACTATAGTCATACGAAAGTCATCAGCGGCTACCAACTCCTATAATGTATATTTTATACATCTTCATGGCACATTATTTGATGTGTGTTCCCAGTAGCGTGGACTACAAGCCAAGAGGAGAGAGAATAATAGCAGACACTAAAAGAAGTAGGGATATCTGTGAAGTATGGTTGGATGGTATGTGTGTGTGAATAAAAGAGGAAGAGAAATGAAAAAGCTTGCCATGTGTCTCTAAGAAATAGAGAATCAGGTCATGGCGTTTACAACTTATTTTTTTAAACCTTTAATAATTTTCTCGTTTCTAAGATCAGTAAAGGTTTATGACGCAAAGAAAGGGACGCGCACATCTATGTAGGTATACTGCATAGCGTAGCAGTAGGAAGTAGTACATTAGACAGTAAAAAAAGTCGGTCAAGAGAGAGTCAGAGCAGACTTCAAGAGGAACAAGAAAAATGAGAGGTTAGATAGTTAGAATAGAGCAGAGAATAGATTGATGATTTGTAGTAATATAGGGAATAGCGCAAAGGAAGAAAATAACGTAGAATAGGGCAGAGGAGCCAAGCATCGCTGGAAGTGAGCTGTGCAGCCGAGCCATCACCGAGATCAGAACGAGCTCCAGGTAACACTTCATGACAGCGAAGAGAATAAAAAGGTAAGTGTAGGGGTACTTGTAGACTGGGATCGTATGTTGGCATGAAATGTTATAGATGATCAAAATGGACGAGAGTGCGTGGGTGTGTGTGTGTACTTGAAGATAAGGAAAAAGAGAGAGAAGCGCCGGAACTTGTGTGTGAGTGTGCGATCATTGTGATCATTTTTCGGCTTTAATCATAGCGTCGTCAAGAGCTTTCTGAGATATTGGTGAGACACACGTAGAAATATGATAAGTACGAGGTACGTTTGAGATTGTATGTGTATGTGTTTGTATACATATATATAGTAAAGGTATGGGCTCCATACCACTGAGTCAAGAAAAAGTTTGGCAAAGAGGACGATCAGTACATATATGCATCAAATAGAGAATACCTACTTCGGCAAGATTATATATAAAGATGCATATACATATATATATAGGTTATCAGTAAGAAAGATAAGACTTTTAAGAATGTAAGACAGCAAATAAAAAGAATATATGTTATATACGTTGAAGTTGTTTTGGTGGCTTTGTCTACACACCCCCCACAGCCTCCATCCACACAACAAGTGAAATTTCTATACATGAATCTACAAATTCAACCCAACAAAAAATGTGTAAGACCCTCCCCACGCCCTCCACGTCCCCCTTGCCAGTTGAGTGGCTCTCCAAAATCTTCCACTACCCCGACCCAGAAACATAAAATATTTCCAGAGAACATTATAATTAGCCTGTTTTCTAGCACCCCACAGCCCTCCTCAAAATAAGGAAAGATTCTCTATACTTATCTGTGAATTTAACCAAACAAAAAATATGTAAGCCCAACTCACGCGCTCCAATACCATCTACGGCCCCTCTTACAAATTTAATAGCCCTCCATCATCCCACCCTACTCACCTACACAGAATTAGGATATTTAAAAAAAAAAACGGTATAACTATCTTGTTTTCTGAAGCTTCCCATGACCCCCATGGTCCTCCCACCCCTAATGAAATGAGAAAAATTTTTCTTTATTTCCCCGTGATTGAAACCCAACAGAAAATATGTAAAACTCTCGTCCCCCAACCCCTTCCCCACATACAACTCTGGATTTCAGGTGTCTCTTTAACAAATTGATATGGTTACTTACCCCCACAGTCTCCCTACACCCCCACACTAACTTAGAATTTTTTGTGAGATTACTTCGTGATGGAGTCAAGAGAGCCCAATCCCCCACCTCCTTCATAAAAAAATTAGAATTTTTTTTATATACCTGCTATTTTTATACTTGGCTACACCTTGGGTGTAATCCGCAATCGCCACCAGCAGTTACATATGTACGAAGTGACAACGTTGCGTGGTTGGGGGCGCTACTGTCGATTTACTGGTGATGTGATCTGCAATCTCACCAGCAGTAAAGCAGACGACGTCGGTCTACTACAGCTCTTTTTCGTGACATTTTCTGATTGTGTATAAACAAAGCAAAGCAGACGATAGAATGTCGGAAAATGTCACGAAAAAGAGCAAGTAGACCGACGTCGTCTGCTTTACTGCTGGTGAGATTGCGGATCACATCACCAGTAAATCGACAGTAGCGCCCCCAACCACGCAACGTTGTCACGTCGTACATATGTAACTACTGGCGGCGATTGCAGATTACACCCCTTATCTCTACTGTTCAAGAACTCCAATTTGTATTACTTCTGTTTTATTAGTTTCTGTCTAAATAACAATAAATTTGATTATAACTAAACACTTTTGAACAAAGGTAGTGTACAAGGTAAGAAGTCTCGATGGTATTTTAAATTATGTTACGTTTAAATCTTTTTATATAATATACTTATTTTGGTGGGTATGTCAAGACCCTCCCTGACATCCTTTTCTAAAAGCGTCTTACTCTATTGTTTTTAGTACCTACCATGAAATAATGGAAAAAATACAATTTTTGTTTTGGTTTAATTCTTTTGTATATTTAAGAACACCCTTTTCCATTTCACCATCACTTACATTATTAAAGAAGTTACTTTTCGTCAAAAGATCGTGTAAAAAAAAAAAGTAATTTTTTGTTTTTCCAATCGATTTTAAATACTAAAAATAGGGAGTTGGCGCATAAATCGTGCCAGGGGTACAAAGGGTCAAAGGACAGTGTGGCAGATGAGCTGACATGTTAGGATTCTCATAAGAAACTGTAAATCTATGTATATTACTTACACAACTTATACATATCAAAGTATGTCACTCAAACTTATGAAGCTCACAGACATGAGATTCCGAGCCAGTAATTGGCTGATTGGGATTGTGTGCATGTTGGTTCTGAAAATGGCAGAGCCAATCAGAAGAAGCTCCCAAATCTACCCACTGTCCCTTGACCCTTTGTAGAGGGGGACTGGAGCCCCACTAGTGTATGTGTATATCCATAAGATGATTTGTAGTTATTACCAGCTAGCGTCCTACTGTCCCCATTCTAGTTTCCTTTTCAGAGAGTTTGGCATTTCCAAGCCAGACTCCTGGGGCAGACATCGTGAAAGAGAGGAGTCCAGTGAGTAGGGACGAGAAAGGTAACGTACGGAAGCTTTGTGGCAAGAGACAGCTATTTTTTAGCCAAAACATCTTCGTAACAATAGTAATATGTATTATAAAAAACGTTATAAGTGTTTTTTTTACAAAAATTTTACTGAACAACTTTTTAACTAAGTTTTTAATCGAATCATTACAGAAACACTTATATTTTCTGAATTTACTTTGTCACTTAATTTTTACTAATACGTTCCTACTAAAAAAAATTTTTTCTCAAGCCAATGATCCTTCCCTATTTACGCGACATTTATATAGTGTAGAGGGGTCGGGAGAAATAATTCTCTGCTCCCTACATCTCCTTGCTTGAGAGAGAGATAGAGGGAGGGAGCAGCAGTGCTCCCTACTTCTCCTTGTTTGAGAGAGAGAGAGAGAGAGGGGGAGAGATAAAGAGAGTGAGCAGCAGTGCAAAAGTGAATAAGTATCAAGTACTTACCTACGCTGCGTTTGATTTATTTTTTTTGAGCTATAAAAAACTTCAACATCACGCGCCCAACTTGGGTATGACTATTAATTTATCGTGTAATGCATGTAACCTCTTTCGGTGATATGTAACGTAGTAAATCTCTAACTTCAATCTCAATATAGAAATAATGATTGAATGATTATTAGAAAATCTTATAAAATTTTGCAGCAACTAATGCCCAGGAGTCTAATAAATAGTTATATTAGCGTATAAACGTTTGAATGCTATTGATATGCAAAAATATTTATCAAATAAAAAAATATATAATATGTCATTTAATATCTAATAAAATTAAAAGGATTTTTAATAAAATTAGGATGTTATGACCAACTTCTTTTTCCGAGGCTTTTCAGGCCTGTTAACATCCGCTAACGAACAACCTTCGCTTTGGTCGGGTCGTAAACGTTAGTGGATGATACAGGACCTTCACTTTTTCCCTAAACATAACCTATTACTATACTCACCACTGCAGCTAATTGTTTTCTAATGGATAATGAACAACGAATTTTCGGCCAAAGCAGTAATAAAAATAGTATACATTACACGGAACGTCACTCGATAGTCCGCTCCGATAGTTTGCCCCCCGAGGTGAAGCCGAGGGAGGTAAGTTCACCACCAGGGGCATATGATCAAACTTCATCCCTTGTAATGTTATGTACTATTACAAGGACAATATTATCAAGAATTTGATAAGCACATATCTTGCTGGTATTGATAGTTCGACTAAGCGTACTCAAAATAAACTTTATTTGCAGCATACATAATTATACTTGTATAAAAAAAGGTTATAATTGTGATTACCTGTTGTTTGTATCTGCAATTTGAAAGAGAAGATAGTAAATGTTGTAACTGAATTTGTAGTATGCTTAATAGTACGTTTTGTACCGTTATAATGATTTCAGGAACGTATATATTAAGACAATCTTCCACTATTCCTATATAAAATTTTGAAAATGCCAATGTGTTGCTAGTTAAAGGTATTGAATACTTATTAATATCCAAAATTTTCAACATAGGTATTCCAAGATTTTCTAGCTCTGATTTTAATTTATAAAAATTTTGAGGAGATTCAAAATTACTTGGTCGCCAATTATCTTCTAGAGAACGAATTTTGACCGAATCCATGTATTTTTCTTTTGTTTCTGACAAAGTTTTGGCTAATGTTGATCTTAATTGAATATCAAACTGGTATCGAATGTCAATCCCAAGGTGTATCATCTGTTGAGTATAGTAAAAACCGCTATCAACTAAATTTTTACGTATAATTTATTTTTTTTATATAACATGCTGCGTATATTACCTGCTCACAATGACTACGTATTGTTGTTAAACATTCACCCAGAGGATTCAGTGAAACGTGAGGTAAAAACATTTGTTTAGATAAATGTGTTGTCAGTATCTTTATTTCATGACTGCACCATATTACTAGAGCTAAAAAGAAAAGATATATAAGTTCTTAAAAAATATGATTAACACATAAATAAGAATCGTACCTATTGTCAACATTATGTTATTGTAAGACATTTCTTTTTTAAAAAGTGTACAATTAGAACATTTAATTTAATCAATACAAATATTAAAATTTAAATACGTACGTACAAAGTGTTAAAAATTTTAAATTCATTGTATGCAAAATGTAACACACAGCTTAAGAGAGAATAAACCAATAATTTTTTTCGTTATTGTTATTAAAATAAAAAAGTTTCATTATTTGTTGTTTAAAGGGTTTAACGTAGTTAAAATTAACAAATAGTAAAATAAGAAACAATGATGTAAAGTAAGAAGACGTGATTGTATGTCATCATAATTATTTAGAGCTAAAAATTGGTTCATATAATTGCTTGAAGCCATTACATGGTATCAAGAATTAAAAAAAGTTTAGGACATAATTAGTATTAGAAGAATGTCTTTTTTTGCAGGAAATGATCCGAATAATTATTTCACTTCCTCAAAGAAAAAACTCTACAATCAACTGAAAGTTACCCATCAACATCTGGCATGCAAAATGATTAAATAGTTCATCGATTTATTATTGCTCAATGAACAACTAATCGTTCATTACTGTTGAAATAATTACTAATTAGAATTACCATTGTTTATTATCGTTATGGTAATCAAAGATCAAACACTTTATTTGACAATTACCTTTATGGTAATTACGGGCTGATATTTAAATCAGTCATTACTATTGTCATAAATAACACAGTACTACTGTAATTGATGATTATTAATGTGATTATTACCTACGTCAACTTTTCCAATGCAATATTATCTATCACCTATGATTCTAAAAAACATGTAACTCACATAGTACTTTAAATGAAAACTGTAAATATGATGTACACAATTACGTTTTAAAACATGATTAGAATCTTACCTTAAACTTTTTATGAAAGTTATAAAAGACAACTCTAATTATAACATTAATTTATGAAATAGCTTTTTTAGTCAAGGATAAAGCGTCGTTTAGGCATGTAATGTTCGAAGTCTTGGGAAGTAGTTGTACTAAAAAAGTCACGCAATGAAGTGATAAGAATGTGAAACGGACATAAAGTACATTAAAGTCAGAAATTATGACAATTATCAAAAGACTTCAGATAAATAATTTTTTCTGTCAAAAAAAGACTGAAACTTCAGTTTTTGTGCAAGAAAAATTGGACTGACACACTCAATAACTATTAAATAAAATTGCTTCATTTTTAAAATTCTAAGTTTACAATTTTGGTTCGTAATCACGACTTATTATCAAGCGGAATTTAATATTGGAGTACTCAATTACCTACTGCTAGTATGCTCATTAAAAATTAAGGTTTTAAGTGTTAAGTGTTGGTCGTTTAATTTCTACTGTCACACAAACTCCTGAACCCCAATCACTCCGGAAAACGTCGGAGAACCATGCATGTGTGCCGCATAATCCCAAACTCCTAAGCCCCAAAAGGCCGAAGGCCTGGATTCCTCAATCAATAAATCCACAGCCCCTGAACCCTAGACTGGCTGAAAAACTATGTTTTTTAACTCTTTAACCTCAAGCTCTTACGTGCCAAACAAGCCAACAGGCTTGTCTTTCTAAACCAATAATTTCCAAGCTCCTCAACCCCAGACAGGACTATTTTTTTAACCGATAAATAACAAGCTCTTGGACGTTAAACATGCTAGGGACCCTTATTTTTAAATTGATAATTTCCAAATTTGAAACAAATTTTAAATTTTATATCACAGTAATGTTAATCATGAATAAAATGGGTTAAGCATAACACTTGTTTGTAAAAGTTTGCAAGAGTGCTGAATAACATTTAAAAAGTTTTCAAATTATTTAATTTCTTACATAAACCATAAGCAATTAAATGTAATTAATAATGAAATGTTTTAATAACTAAAAGATTAAAATTCATTGTAAATTACATTTGTAACCCATTAAAAATTAAAATTTATTGTCAATGACATTAGTGTTCCATTAAAAATAAATATTCATGATTTACTACCCTAAAAATTCATAAAAAATTAAGTTAATCGTCAATTTTAAGAATATTTTATGAAAAGATGTTGTTACCTGTTGATTGAACCAGTGATTACTTATTTATCCAATTTATTTGTTAATTTAAATTGGAATTAATTATGAATTACAATTGATTGATACTTTAACTTTTACACATTAAAAATTCAAAAAAAATATCAAACTCACGTGTGCGCAGTAAGTGTTTGTATACATGTTAATTATATATACATACATATGCATGTATACATACACACACGCACACACAAACACACACACACATATATATATATATATATAGGTGTATGTGCGTTTGTATGTACATAAACATTGTATGTATATGTATATATATGTATATGTTTGTGTGTGTTTGTATATAAGCATACGTTTACACTTTCATGTATATAAATTTTATTATGATTACGAACAGTAATGTTGATTAATTTTTAGTATTAAGTATGAATTGATGATAGTAATACTTATATCTGTAATAAATATCATAAAGTCTTATATCTTACTAACATATAAAGCAAAGTCGCTAAAACCGCTGTCATCGCTAACCACGCTAACCCCGAAAACTACTGAACCGATTTTGCTCAAATTTTGCATACTGTTTCTTGATGATTACAAGATGGTTTTCACATAGTTTTTTTTTAAGAAAAATTACTAAGAATAGCGATTAATAAGCTCAAAAGTTTGCTAAAATAAGCTAGCTTTGCGCTTCAGTTCAGTAGGATCCGCTAGCTGGCATCGAGGTAAAATTGAAGCCACCCGCAATTAAAGATAGTGAAGAGTGGTTATAAGATGTCCCATCGAGTTTATGGTTATCGTAGTCGATCATCGGCACTACACCAGCTACAGAGTAGTACATCGTGCAGCTAGGCATTTTAGCTACCGATGACACTCTTGTTTCATGGGCAAGCAAAATAAATCGAGTTTAACCCCGAATCGACAAAATAACTGAGTGCCACGAAAAAATAGGCGTTCGGAACGTCAACGTCTCCGGTGAAATACCAGGAGACGTGTCTAGCCAGAGCTTAATCTGTTCCAGCACTTCAGAGCTTTGTGGCTGTTCATCCATCCGACCTCGTGTCGTCAGAAAATTTTCTACGTCAAATGCGAGCCAGGGAAGACAGCTCTTAAGAGTACGGGCAGCCACAACAGCCTCCGTCTTAGTGGTTGTCCCAACGGCATACCTACAAAGAAGGTATTCTCTAGGCCCACTTTTCTGACTAACAATAAACGGTTAGTTATTCGGGGAACGACCTGAAGACGAGACATTCTTTGGTCAGCGGCGTACCTCCCTTCTGTACACAGAGACTCAAAGGATAAGAGTCAAGCTACCCGCAGCTAGCTCTCCATCAGCAAGGATAATAATAATGAAAAATAGCTGAAAGTTTCACCACTGGCCCTCTTCAGGGCCATTATAAGTATTTACGTTTCCTACTTAACCATCAATCTCATCGGTTCTTTTAAGAGCCAGCTAAGTTTACATTATCTTGCCAACAAATATATTTTTACTACGATTTGACTAAAAGACTATGTAAATACGGCCACTATTGAACCAAGTCAGTCATTTACTGGCACACATCACGAGCAGAGTTGCTCGTCACAAGGCTGGGAAACCTAGTCACCGACGACCCGATATTAATTATCGAATTTAAGCATTCAATCAGAAATGACCGATCCTCTTTGCGATCAGTGTGGTGCTGCAATAACAGGCCAGAGAAGATCACCTTGAGGTATAGAGGCAATCACGTTTGCTGGAAACTTCAGTAAAGAAAGCATTAACTTAAGAAGCTCACCGGTCTTTTTCAGGGCCATCAGACGTCGAACTACCTCGCCAACAAATATATTAAAACCTTATAAAGTTAAAAAAAATAGCCTTTAGGACTAACAAGAGTCTCAACTATGCCAAAAGTCATAAGAAATCGAATTGGAAGGTAAACTTCAAATGCATCTTATGAATACAATTTTAGGCGTCAAGAAAATGACGGAAGAATTTATTAAGTGAGAAATCAGCTTTTGACTATAACCCTCATAGTAATCTCTTGAATCTTACATATTTTGAAATAGGTAGAATATGTGTTTGTATTTTAGTTGCGATAAAAAAAGTAGAGATTAAGCTCGAGGACTCTGTTGCCCTGGTTTAAAGCTGTGAAATAAGAGAAAAAATTTTTTCAATTATATATTTTTTGTAAGCTTTGAACCTTTACAGCTTTAAAAATAGCCGTGTTCATAGATTATACGGGAGAAACTGCAAATCAACGGCCTTTCAACGCCAACGATTATTTCATGGCATGAGAAATGTACGGTACTTTTCAGTATAATTATATTCCTTTCACTTTTTACAGCTATTTACTTGACTAAATAAACTGTATGCATTCCGAACCAATGTGTTTTTAATAAGAAAATTTTTGCCCTGAGAATTGTTAGAAACAGATGCAAATTCTTTAACTGAAAACGTTTCAAATTACATATCAACACACTACGGTGCTCCATTTGGTGAGTCTCGGGGGAAGCCGAGACGGGGGGGCCGCTAGTCATTGTATATTTGAAAGAAAATTTAGAATGCTTACCTACATAAGCTAATAATAAAAAAACTAGTGGTCAGTGGGTGCTTGGGTACCCAAGTACTAAGTTATACTTCTATGAAATTATATGACAGATAATACAATTATAAACATTAGTATACCACCTATGAAACGATATTGTGTCTAAAAGTGGTGCAATCATCGTTCGAATGAATGTCCCTACGTTAGTTGAGTGTAGTTTTAATAAATATTTTAATATTAAATCACTAAACCGTTATGACCAATATATTATGGTACAATACAATATAAACAATATGGGGGCTGGCCAGTATAAGCGAAGTATAAAACTGTGCACTTTCATTGAATCTTTCGATGGTTTCAAAACAACTTTTTAAGAAAATAAGAAATACCCGTCAGAAATAGCAGATCGTCTAACTGTACCCTTTTTTACACGTATAATTTAAAAAATTTTCAATTTAACACGTAACCTTATGAAAAAATCACTTAAAATTGCATGTACAAGATCTGTATACACCTTCTAGTTTTTGTTTGTATGAACGATAACTATCAGGTAAACCTGTTTCATTTTCGAATAGATCTATAATTTGTCTTTTTTCTTTATAACATAAAAAAGAAGGGGTTAATTACGCATAAAAGCGTGTATGTAAGTACATCCATTTGAAAAAAATAATTTTCACCGTTGCTGCATAAATTCGCGCTCCTCCCACCTCTTTGAATTTCAAGCTGAAGCTGTCCTCTTTTTAACTATGTGATAAACGTACTTAAGTCAATAAATCACCTTAATTACAAAGGAAAAATTGTAAAAGAAGAAAACGCAATAAAAACTTATTATTCAAGTAAATACAGTAAAAAAGTTTTATTTTAATTATGAAAATTTTGAAAACATGTGAAAAAATTATATAATGAATTATTTATTCATCTTAAAAGTAACAAACTAATGATAAGTAAAGAAATGTTTATTATTACATGTAATATGAAAGCTGCTCTTCTAATATATACTAATTTCGAAACTTTCGAAACATGTTCTTAAAAAATATATTTCATTAAATGAAATATCTATGTACTTCTCACTAATATATAAAGCAAAGTCGCTAAAACCGTTGTAATTGCTAACAGCGAAAACTACTAAACCGATTTTGCTGAAATTTTGTACACTGATTCATGATAATTCCTAGATGGTTTTAGTATAGTTTTTATCTTAAAAATTAAGTAACAATAGCAATAAATAAGCTCAAAGTTTAGCAAAAATACGCCAGCTTTTCACTCTAGTTCAGTAAAATCCGCTAGGTGGCGTCAACATAAAATCGAAGCTACCTGCAACATAATTAAATAAGTTTGGTTATAATAGGCCGGAGCGTCTCGATTGTGATGTAGTCGAGCTTCGGCAGTTCAACGAGCTGTATAGAGAATGCTGATAATAGTCTTGCAGCTGGGTATCCCGGTTACGGACGACACTCTTCTCTAAGGGGAAAGGGACCTGAGTGTCCATTAACTCTCAATCTCGACAAGTGCGATCAAAAAAAAAAAATTAATTGCAACCGATGCCGTCTCTGCTACAATACCAGGAGACATATCTAGCCAGAGCACAATCTGCACCAACTCTTCAGAGTTGTGTGGCAGTCCTACCATCCCACCTGGTGCCGTTAGAGAATTTGTGGCTACAAATATAAGCAAGGGAAACAGCTCAAAGAGGCACGGGTATCCACAACGGCTACCCTCTTGGTCGTCGCGTCCCAAACGCGCTTACCCACATGTTCCCGTCTAACGATGAGCGATTGGTTATCCGGGGAACGACTTGAGACAAGATATTCTTGGGTCAGCGGCATACCTCCCTCCATCACAGTCTCCGTACATCGAGACTTCCAGGGTAAGAATCAAGCAACCCGTAGCCAGCTCATCATCATCAGGAATAATAATAAAGAATAGCCTGGAAGTTTCACCACTGGAGCTTTTTAGGGCCATTATAAGTATTAACGTTTCCTACTTAACCATCCATTTCATCGGTTCTTTTTAGGATCCACCTAAGTGTAAGCTACCTTGCCAACAAATACATTTTTATTACCATTTCCGGAAGCGATTCGTCAACTTAAAGACTATATTAACTAAAGACGGGCACTATTAAACCAAGTCAGCCATTCACTAGTAGACGCACAACGTCACCTGCGGAGTTGTTCTTCGCAAGGCTG
Organism: Copidosoma floridanum; assembly: GCF_036245765.1. NCBI lineage: Eukaryota > Metazoa > Arthropoda > Insecta > Hymenoptera > Encyrtidae > Copidosoma > Copidosoma floridanum. The sequence continues at coordinate 2,673,534 of NW_028321883.1, read as the reverse complement.
GAAAACCCGGTGACCGACGACCTTATATAACCCTCTCGACTCTAAGCATTCAACCAGGAATCACTGATTCTCTCCAAGGTCTGCGTTGGGTAAACCTATAACAGCTATAAAGGAAAAAAAACTTGAGCCAACGGGACAGCCTCCACTGGACAAGTATCACTAACCAATCTCCCCATCCAAGATCACCAAAATAACTAAATCTGCAAATAAAAAAGGTGCTATAGACACCAACGTCTTCGGCGTTATACCAGGAGACGTGGGGTAAGAGCACTACAACTAGCCCCAAAGCTTCGGAATTTGTAATTTTTCTCCTAATCAGTCTGGGTCTTTAACAGCAAGCCAGAGAAGATCACCCTGAGGTATCCAGGCAGTCACAATTTCTGTTAACTGCAGTCAAGAAAGAGTTAACTTAAGAAGCTCACCGGTCTTTTTAAGGCCATCAAACGTCGAACTACCTTGCCAACAAATAAATTAGAACTTAACAAAGTTGACAGAAAACAGCCTTTAGGGGTCACAAAAATTTTAAGCATGCCAAAAGTCGCAAGAGAGTGAATTGGAAGAAAAACTTCAAGTGTATCTAATAAATACAATTTTACTTAGGCGTCAAGAAACTGACGCAGAAAATTGATCGAGATTGAAACAGCAGCGTCAGAATCGACAACTAAAGAGTCCATTACGTGAGAGATCAGCTTTTTATTGTACCCTCACAGCAATCTCTAAAATCTTTAAAGATCCTACTTCAGATTTTTTAATGAGTAGAAAATGTATTTGTGTTTTTGTGGCAATAAAAATATAGGGTTTAAGGTCCAAGACTTTGTTGCTCTGGTAATAAAGTTGTGAGATGTGAGAAAAAAAATTTTTTTTTAATATAAATTTTTTTGGGGTTTAAAATCTTAACAGCTTTAAAAAATAGCCATTTCCGTGAATTACACAGGAGAAACTGTAAATCAACGGCTTCTTATGGCCACCGATTATTTTATGGCATAAAGAACGCACGGTACTTTTCAGACTTTTCTACAATTTTTACACCTTAATATTTAACCAAATAAACTACATGGATTCCGAAGAAATGTGTTTTTAATAAGAAGATTTTTGTTCTGAGATGTATCAAGAATGTGTTAAATTTCTAACTAAAAATGTTTTACATTACATGTCAACACACTACGGTGTTTTATTTAGTAAGTCTCGGGCGAAGCCGAGACGAGAGGCTGCTAGTAATTTATAATTATAGAAATAAATACATAGTATATAACAATTTACATTCAAAATAAGCAATGAACTGCACGATAAGATAAAGTAATCAAATTTTTTACACCGGGCACGCTCATAGCAGAATGGGTAAGGGTCTTAGCCAGGATGCAAGTGGTCGGGGATTTACATCTTATTGAAAACTGTTTTTTATTTATTTTTTTTTTTAATCGGTTGAAAAAAAAACTTCGTTCTAAGAATGAGTAAAATTGAAAGTGTGTGGTGCGATAATATCAAGTGGTGTGGTGGGATGATGTTGTGTTTTTCTTAAGGTCACTAATCTGAAATTGTTGATGGACTCTGTAGGGCAGAACAAGCCTATACAAGTATAACTTTGAAAATAATTATTCAATGTAAATAAAATCTTTTTGGCTCTTATCTTACGATTTTGTTTTATTTTTTCCACTCTATCATACAGTGAGGATCATACACAGAATAAGGCAGTTAGTAAAAACTTGAAAATATCAAATACAAAGTGATAGTCAGCTCATATTTGCTACAAGTTTCACCGTGTACACTGTGAATTCGATACATATTATTTTTAACTTCCTTATCTGGCGTAGAAAGTGAAACTTGTCAAGTAAATTCAATTTCTTATTTTGAATAAAAGAGTCTAATCGTTGTGTGAAAGTTACCTTAACAATATAATTTATTGTGTGTAAGGAATATTCAAAAATTATTAATGAAAAACATCAGTAGGTAAACAATGGCGGTTCTGGCACCCCCTAGCTCCCCCCCTTAGGTAGTGGTGGGGGAGAGGCTCTAGCTATTGCTGTGGGTGGAGAAGAGGCGGTGGAGGACAGGCGGTGGTGGGGAGAAAGGCTGATTGGGCGGTAGAGGAGAGGTGGTGGTGGGGGAGAGGCTGATCGGGCGGTGGAAGGATGGGCACGGGCGGTATAGGTAGTAGGGGCGGTGGGTGGTGCGGACTACTCGGATGGTAACGTCAGGGAAAGGGGGCCTCTTCCGGATGCTGTGACGTTGGATGGTACTGACGGCTCCCTTCCTTTCCAGCCGTGAATCGAGCTCCGACGTCATCAGGATGGGTCCGAAAGGTGTAGGTGACGAGCTCAACGTACAGAGCGAGAGGAAGATGATCAAGCACGAACGTGTATTTTTTATCAGTGGATTTTATTTTCTTCTTCCGCTCGTTGTTTTAGAAGTCTCAGCGTAATCGACGTTTTTTTTTGTTCTTCTCAAGAGCGGGCGTATCGAGTTGTTGGAGAGAAAATTTCATTGGGAAAAGCGGATCGCGTATCCCGTTTAGCTGCGACCAACGAAGGGGGTGATCCCATGTGTTGCACACACACACACACGCACACACATACATGGGCACGCGTGCACCATCAGTCGTAACTGATGACTTTTTCTCTCATAATTTGGGGGTATAATATACCAGCATCACATTTTTTCTTCTCAAGAGCTTGTGTACTTATCGAGTTGTTAAAGAAAGAATATATACTGTTTTAATACCAAAAGCAGATTGCGTATTTCTTTGAACTGCCCCAAAACTGGCCCTCTGATTTTTGGCACAGTACTTGGCCAATGAATAGATTTATTATTTCTTATCTATATGCATGCATGCATGCATTAGCCGTGACTGATTATTCACCGCTTCTTACTAAGGCAAATAATGTACCAGCATAATATTTTTTTTCTTAGCAAGTGCGGGTGCATCGAGTGATACGAGGCCTACATACACGCAATAATTTTCGTACATTGGAAGTGTGTAAGTTTGAGTGATACGAGGGGTAATATTTTCATAACAAGTTTAAGCAAGCACTTGCTTAACATTAAAAAAATCTCTGTAAAATATAGTTTTATATGTGTGCGTGTGTACGTGCGCGCGCATTAATTTTTTGGTTGTTTTTTGAAAGGTATTGAATTTCTCAAATAAACTCAGACACTTCCGTTTGAGTTGAGCTTCAATCAAAATGTACGTGTTTGATGGTGTGTACGATGTCTTGATAAAAATATGTGAAAGAGGAAAAATTTTTTGCGTCTTTGACAAGAGATGTTTGCCTAAAATATAATTTACCAGCTGCTCACTAGATAACGTAAGTAAAAAAGCTTTTATAATTGACAGTAAAGACTTGTACAATGTACATGAGGCGCTAGAGTTTAAAGTCAGGTAGTTACAGTAACACAAGTACAAGTCAGTTATGACGAAGTGGACTCTGCAAGTGGAAGCAGTAGTGATAATAATAAATACGCAGATCTCTACGTGGCCTTGTCCCTGGCTCTCTTGGATAAGATAATGGAGATTAAAAATTAACACTAATCAATATTTTTTTGTGATTATGTTATTAATACACATAAAATAGTATCACTCCTCTCATCTAAGAGTGAAAAAAATGGTTGACCGTTATCGCCAACTCTGTTCAATTTCATTAGAATTGGTTCTCCCAACCAATTCTCTCCAATTTGCATCGCGTCTGGCTGCTGCTGCTTCTGTGGCTGAGGTTGCTGTTGAGGCTGCGGTTGTGAAAAAAAAAAAAAATCATGAAACCTCATTTTTTTATTAAAAATTTTGATTAAAAAACAATATACCTGCCACTGCTGCTGCTGCTGCTGCTGCTGCTGCTTTTGTCCCTGATGTTCCAGTTTCGGACGCTGCTGTAGAATAAAAAAAGAAGTTCAAAAAAATGGTTTTATTATAATTTAAAAAATAATTACCATGGATATTGCAACTTTTTATTCTACTTACAGGTATTCCGTTAACAGCATCCTTATTAGAATTCATTTTTTGGGTGGAGAAAAGAACTTGACTGGTGTCGTTGTCGAAAGTTTTAGAAACAAAAATTCTATAAAAAAGTCAAAAAAACACATTAATAGCGCATAACAATTACAAGAAGATTAATTTTATCAGTCAATGTTAAGGAACAGCATACTACAAAACAATTTTCAACCATTGACTATTTGAAAACAATTTTTTGTTTAAAGTGTTCGAACGATACTATACATAAAATTGATTAATACAAAAAGTATATTTTCATATTACTTAGAACTTTTACATCTAACACTTTGTAAAATTTTCAAATTCATTCTTTTGTAGTCAAGAACAATTTTTACTATTTCTATATCTATTTTCATATTAATTTTAGCATTAAAGAATCTCTGTATTGCATATCAGAGTAAAAATGTATTCTACAAAAAGTTGTATTTTATTCTAATCTATAACTACGTATTAGAAATCTCCCGTCGCTTCAGCTTTATCCATCACGTGATAAGCAGCACATATTTCTTTTTTCATATCCGTATGTTTACTACACAATGATGTCTGGTGAAACCTTAAGTTGTTGCACTGCCTACCTGGATGAGGAGATATCACACTTGCCTCACATAAATAAAATTTCTTTGAACTTAAAATTTTTTTCGATGTATCCATTCCAACACAATTTTTTCTTTTTTTTGAGGTGACATATGCTTGCGTAAATCGTAGTTGTTAACATCCTTATAAATTTAATTTCTATCCAAAATCTTATTACAATATTGCACGACGTCTATCAGAAATAAATAAAAATAAGAACATATAGAATACATTTTCTTAGGTTGCTGCTGATACCACTGCTGGAAAAAAAAATAAACAAATGACATTCATTTTTAAAAAAATAAGTAGGAGAGCTATAACTTTGTTCTTACAAAATATAAGATTATCTACCTACCACTGTTATAGTTGCTTCAACTGTTGGCTTTTAATCTGGCTGTTGCTAATACCACTAGTGTAAAAGAAAAAGGTTTGAAATGTTTTATTAGGTAAGGCTATATTGAGATAGAGTAATAAAAAATGTCAGAGATAGTCTTATGTATAGTGGTGAAAAAAACTATCATGCACTACTACTCAATACCCTTTTTTTACACCACACTTTAAGTTTATTATACACTAAGATAAATTTTATGACAGCAGATGTGTCATGCAATAAGATTATATTCTATTAATGTGTTTGAATAACCTACCGTTTCAGAAGATAAATCTTCTTCTGTCCTCCACGCTGTACCTTGAAAGTTCACAGCAGCGTAAAACAGTATAAGTGTCCTTTTCAAAATATAAAATCATGTGCAATGGGTTCGCATTGTTTTTAGCCGTATAGTATGAGCGATATGTCCTCCATGTATTTAATGTATATAAAATTTCCCTCCGTAATCAGTTCCGGATACACACGATTTACTTGATCCAATGCAATGTCCCACAACTGATAAAATCTATAGTGATTTTTCCACAATAAAATTTTCACAATCACGTTTTCTTTCACACACGTGAATGGGAATCGTTGGCGAGATCTTAACGTTAACAATGCGTCAAATCTAGGGTTTTCTATTGGCACTGTTGCACTCTCGACAAGGGGTGTATGAGTATCGTGGGGGACAACTGCTTCCTTGCTTAGAAACATCTCAACGACTGCAGCCTTTTCCAGCAGATCTTTTTGCTATCAAAAATTTTAAGCTAGTAGACTTGCTTACAAAGTTACAATATAGGGTGATATTCAATACGTCTCAATAATAAGAGAGCAAAAGCATGGTGTAGAATTCATTCTCAAACATGCCTATGCTGAAATAAAAAGCGGGTACGTGTTTTGATACGTAAAAATATTTACTTGTTAGTGCGCATATTTATAAAGTGTTCATACTGAATTATGCGGTTGCCTATTTAGAGAAGGAAGTCTCTCTTTCAGTTGCATGAGATGTGACAGACGGAGCGATAAGAGCTTCGTCAATGTGTTGTATAAATAAAAGTGACCTGTTACCATGGCTCAATTGAAAAGGTACGAGTATGAAAAAGTGTATCCGTCTGCGAAAGAGCAAGTGATAGATCTTACACGAGGAAAGCTCTGCTGAAGTATATAAAAAATAAAACTGGTATAGATGTGACTGCAGCTATGAAAACTATATTCACGGAAGGGAGAGTTCCAACTAATTTGCAAACCGATCGTGATAAAGGTCTCATGAAAAATTACAAAATTAACTTATACTCTACGTACAGTAATCTTAAGGCGTCTATATGTGAACGATTTAATCGTACCCTAAAGCATACTATGTGGAAAGAGTTTAGTGTAAGAGGTAATTACAAGTGGCTCAATATTTTACAACAGCTGATAACTTCTTCCAATAATCGAAAACAACGAACGATTGGTGTGGAGCCAAAAGATGTTTCGGTAGCTAATGAAAAAATATTTTACAAAAATTTATATATTCGAAAAAAAGAACAAAATCAACATTGAAAATTGGTGATAAAGTACGTATGAGTAATACTAAACAAGTCTTTGAAAAAGGTTATACACCTAATTGGTCGACAGAAATTTTTACTGTTACCCGAGTAGCACCAACAAAGCCATTCACTTACCATTTGGAGGATTATCAGCAGCAGCCAATCTCTGGTGGCTTTTACGATCAAGAACTGCAGAAAACCAAGTATCCTAATACTTACCTTGTTGAGAAAATTTTACGCCGACGAAAAAATCAAATTTTCGTCAAATGGTTGGGTTTTGACAGTACACACAATAGTTGGATTTCAAAAGATCAGTTATAATTAAAAAAAAAAAAAAAATGATGTATAGAAGATATATGGCAAATGCATGAAAAAAATAAAGTAAATAAAAATATTTGAATTGTAAAGAAACTAATTCATTAAAAAATTTTTTTTATGGAAAATAATGCAACACATGTCATTTTTTTTTGTTATTTCCACAGAAATTATTTAACCTAATCACTTGAAAATTGAATATGAGAACCATTATAATTTATACAGAGCTTTATTTTCTGTATGGAATCTAATAAATTATTATATAGCACTTCATTATCAACTATATGTTTTGACACTGCACTGGGTAAAAATATTTGAAACTCGTCATTGAGTTTCGCAACTGCTTTTATTCCGTATTTAGTATTAAATTTCTTTAATTTTTTAACCATGTAGCTGTGGTTTACTATCATCTCGGTGATTTTCTTGCACGGGAGGAAGCCTCCAGAAGCGACTTTATTTAAAGCTGCTAGATTGGACATCTGTAAGAAAGAAACACTAAATTTTTACTAATTTTAATATTTATGAAAAAAAGAAAAATGGGTAAAAAAATATGGTTATTAAGAAAACAAATTTAAATTTACCTCAAAATTGTTTTTCACCCTTTTTCTTAACGGGAGTTCTTCAAAATTGTCCGGCTTCACACTTGTTCTCTTGTGAGGTTGTTGTTGGACGGTATTCTTTGCTTCAAATACTAAAGGATCGATGACTTGACGTCGCTGTTTGGCAACTCTGATCAAACTGGCCTGCCGTTGTTGTTGCGGTTTTTTATACGAGGTTTCTACTATCACATAAGGGAGCTCTACTATAGTAATCCGCCCCACTCGTTTCTTTTTGACAAGTTACTTTGAGCTCATTGTCGTCACCCTTTTGTTCTTCTCTGTTACGTTCTTTATTTATTTCATCATTCTCGCTGGATGATGAGTCAATCATAGAGGTAACATTACATTGCTCACTATCATGAAAACTAAAAGTTATTATATTTCGCTCATTGTTTTGCATTTGATGAATGATATGCTTATTTTTTCAGTTGCTCTGGATGTGAAGGTTCCTCTATTTCTTTTCGTGATGTCGTCATGCTGATCCCTTCTCGAATTCTCTCTCCAATACAAGCTATTTTCCGTCTGTCCTCTTCATTTTTTTTTCTTCGCCTCCATCCGTTGTAAATCTCGATTCTCTATTTATTATTTTATGGTCACTCGGTGACATATTATCATGACTCTCATTTCTTGGACTTGTTATGTTTTCCCCATCTTCCTTAGCTTTCTCTTCTACATCTCCATCTTGCCGTTTTTGATTTACTTTATAATGCCCCCAGGGTAATGAATCAGTGATATTAGGGAAAATACATCGCTTATCATCACGAAAGCTAAGAGGTATTTTTTTTGTTTTTCAGTACAAATCTTGTGCAGACGAGATCTAATATTAATTTGCTCTCGATTTATATTTATGTTTTGATCGCGTAGGCAATCAATATAATCATTAAAATTAATAGTGGCTTTAACAACATTGGTCTGGACACCCTTTGCTTTTTTATTATGTCTTGATTCTGAACAAGAATGCTGTACATTTTACTTCTAAGACCGATGAATTTCGTAATAATATTACCATTACACTCATCCTTCATAATTCCTACGATTTTCTTATTTTTAAGTGGCAATTGATACTTATTATCTTTGGGATAGTTAGATGTATCGAATTCCTGAATGTCAGTTTTCATAATTTTATAAATATCATGGTTTTTAATTTCATATATTAAACTGTCTGTATCAGTATACAACAGTTTGCAATCAGTTTTTAGTTTAGAAATTGATAAACTGTGCGTATAGCGAGATAAGAAACAGAAGACACGCCGAAAATAATCGTATTAAGCTCGAAAGTTCTCACTTCGCCTTGGTGATACCACAAAATACGTTGAAACCGTCTGTGATCGGGGTGAACGAGTATTTGCCGGTATATCTGTGCGATGTCGGCCGTGATGACATATCGATAGGTGCGGAAGCGCAAAAGATGATCAAACAGTTTAGACTGGGGAGAAGTTCTTACTGGCCTTAGCGGATGCATCGAAGACGACGCGCACCTTCGTGGTGCTGCTTGACTTTTTCATTATCGGGTGATGAGGCATGTAATAGCCACTCGAAGACTCGTCACGCACCAATGGCATGTGACCTAACTCAATATACTCATTCATTACTCTTTCGTATGCTACCTTAAGTTCGGGATGCGTGGGAAAACAAAAGAGAAAGACAACACGAGGATCTAATAGTGCGCGGTAGTTAGATATTTCGTGCCTCGTTGATCAGTGTTTGTCACTAGCATAAATTTTCCGCATATCCTCGTGTTGCTTTCGGGCATTCAACAATCGTCGAAAAACAACGCTTTCTTAAGCTACCGATTGCAAATCTCCCTCGGTTTAACGGTGATCACGATAAATGGCTTTCGTTTAAAAACACCTTTTTGTCAATGATAGATTCGCGTACCAACATCAACGATTTAAATAAGTTCTTATATTTGAGAGACTGCTTAGAGGGCCTGGCGTAAAGAGTATTCAGAAATCTGTATTTTACAGTTTTACTGCATGCAAAATATAGAAAAAAATAAAAACTATAATTTACTATATGGGTTTCAAATTGATGGAAAAGGAGATTGTGAATACGTGCACATAGCTTACTGATACTAACGAGGATACTTATATACACATATATTCGTCTACATAATTGTAGCTGATTGTTAGTGCGTCCTTACATATATTTTGTCATATAATATAAAAGTATAGGAAGAAGAAAAGAAAGCTAAAAATATTCATACACATAACTAGTTGATGTTGGTGAGAAAGCTAGCCCCCTTGTTTTCTTCTTGCTCTCTCTCGAGTACTGGTGAAAAAGCCATATGTTTTTCCTACTTTTGTTTCTTGCTTTCTCCTAACCTGTCTTAAAAAAATATTTTCTTATTTCAAGAATCGTTTTACGTGTAGTAGGTCAAGCTAACAAGGGCTTCATAGTCTTATAACAATAACAATAAATTTATTTTAATTATCCAAAGTCTACATGAGCAAAAAGCCTATACGTCTATATAGCAGAAAGTATATAATATTCTAATAGATTCGTGAATTGCTGTTTATGTATAGCACGATACAGTCGTGTAGCACGAGTAGTCTTTCTATAGACATCAGAATAGTCTCTTAGAGTCCATACGTTAAAAATCCAATACTTTTTGAACTTAAGCGTAATCTTCGCTAAGGCAGTAAAAAGCAGTAAAAGTCTGCTTTAGCTGGAATCCTATACGTCTGAAGTCATTCCAAATACGAGTTGTACTCGCAAAGGAAAACTAGAGGAGTATAAATTATTCTCTTAACTACGTATTGCTCATTTGTGTCGTATTTTTTCTAAACGCCACTGTAATGTCTCGTACATGCAAGCGTATAAAGGAGTTATTTGTAGAGTATACAATATTCTAACAGATTCTTAAGGTGCTGTTTCTGAATAGCACGTTAGACGCAAGTACGACACACACATACACAAAACTAAGCGTCGTTCTTCTATGACGCGTAGAATAATAGCTCGAGCGTACGAGACAAACAATGTCAAGATATATACAGTGCGCTAAAGATGCCACTCCTTACTCTACAAAGCTATACATTTTATGAGCTTTACAGCGCAAAGGGTGCATTCATAAATCTTTTTGCAGCCTCTGACAGTCTAACTAGTTTCTTGATTTATTCTTTTGACAATTACTTGGTCCTCTACACGTATAGTCATTAGTGTATTCATCAGTGATGTTATGGTATGGTTATGAAGAGCTAAATTTTAACGGTCATCAAAAGTGATAATTGTTGAACCATATAAATGGGTTTATTATATGCCATAATTCAGTAAATATATTCTTGGCACTTAGACGAATTATGACTGTGCACCAAACCGATTTGACGAGCATAAGGTATCATCTCCACAAGATCAGCTTGTCATATTTCTTCCAAACCCCGGACATCAAACTTTAGGTGGAGATAATTGCGTCTCGCACGTTTATGAAGCTGTTCCACTACTCCTTCCATCCCTCTTAAATGTCTTCTGGGGTCATATTAGATATTTTTGCCATAATCTTCTTAACAGTACTTATTTCACGTTGTTTTGATAATTAATCATACGTATTCACAGTTCAAATAAATAGATAAAAATGTGAAAAAAGGACAGTTGGTAATAAGCATGTGACTTTGAGGTATTAGCATCAATAATCGGTTTCAAGTTGAGTGCTTGGAGCTACATACAAAATTTAGATATTTTTATTTTTATTTTTCACACCTCAGGTGGTCAATAGAACTCTGCGAGGATATTACTGTTAATGTAGGTGGAGTGTCTCACTGTATATAATGCATGAAAACTCAACGAACCACAAGTGCTGTAACGACAATTAAGGATTTTATTTACACGCATAGCATACGTACTCCATTGGGAATATTATATATCTAACTTGTAGATATAAGTATGTTAGGGCTATATATACGTCTTCTCAGTCAATTGTAAAATACAAGTTGACTTCTTTGTTTAGAATTTTTTGAACTATTCGTACTCCAACCTCAATCAGGTGGTATAAACAATAAGAGAAAAACCATCAGCATATTTTGTGTCTTAACAGCTATGTTAAAAATTATTCTTTTTATTCCTATGACAGCAGATTCTGCCAAAAAAATAAAAGGATCCGTAGAGGTAGAAAATTTATTTGTACATTTACTATTATTATTTTCTCCTCTACACACTTAAGTTTTTCATACGACAAATATGACTTTCTCGACAAAAATGGGTTTTCTAGAAAAAATATTTTTATAGCTCTGCGTCTGCTTGCTCTCATAAATAAGCAACGCAGGTAAAGCCTTAAACACTGGCGTACTTATCTTCAACACAGTACCTTGTCCACTTTAAAACAATTTGTATGATTCTATGATAAAGCTGAAGGGACGGGAGATTTCTAATACGTAGTTATAGATGAGAATAAAATACAACTTTTTGTAGAATACATTTTTACTCTGATATGCAATACAGAGATTCTTTAATGCTAAAATTAATATGAAAATAGATATAGAAATAGTAAAAATTGTTCTTGACTACAAAAGAATGAATTTGAAAATTTTACAAAGTGTTAGATGTAAAAGTTCTAAGTAATATGAAAATATACTTTTTGTATTAATCAATTTTATGTATAGTATCGTTCGAACACTTTAAACAAAAAATTGTTTTCAAATAGTCAATGGTTGAAAATTGTTTTGTAGTATGCTGTTCCTTAACATTGACTGATAAAATTAATCTTCTTGTAATTGTTATGCGCTATTAATGTGTTTTTTTGACTTTTTTATAGAATTTTTGTTTCTAAAACTTTCGACAACGACACCAGTCAAGTTCTTTTCTCCACCCAAAAAATGAATTCTAATAAGGATGCTGTTAACGGAATACCTGTAAGTAAAATAAAAAGTTGCAATATCCATGGTAATAATTTTTTAAATTATAATAAAACCATTTTTTTGAACTTCTTTTTTTATTCTACAGCAGCGTCCGAAACTGGAACATCAGGGACAAAAGCAGCAGCAGCAGCAGCAGCAGCAGCAGTGGCAGGTATATTGTTTTTTAATCAAAATTTTTAATAAAAAAATGAGGTTTCATGATTTTTTTTTTTTTTCACAACCGCAGCCTCAACAGCAACCTCAGCCACAGAAGCAGCAGCAGCCAGACGCGATGCAAATTGGAGAGAATTGGTTGGGAGAACCAATTCTAATGAAATTGAATAGAGTTGGCGATAACGGTCAACCATTTTTTTCACTCTTAGATGAGAGGAGTGATACTATTTTATGTGTATTAATAACATAATCACAAAAAAATATTGATTAGTGTTAATTTTTAATCTCCATAATCTTATCCAAGAGAGCCAGGGACAAGGCCACGTAGAGATCTGCGTATTTATTATTATCACTACTGCTTCCACTTGCAGAGTCCACTTCGTCATAACTGACTTGTACTTGTGTTACTGTAACTACCTGACTTTAAACTCTAGCGCCTCATGTACATTGTACAAGTCTTTACTGTCAATTATAAAAGCTTTTTTACTTACGTTATCTAGTGAGCAGCTGGTAAATTATATTTTAGGCAAACATCTCTTGTCAAAGACGCAAAAAATTTTTCCTCTTTCACATATTTTTATCAAGACATCGTACACACCATCAAACACGTACATTTTGATTGAAGCTCAACTCAAACGGAAGTGTCTGAGTTTATTTAAGAAATTCAATACCTTTCAAAAAACAACCAAAAAATTAATGCGCGCGCACGTACACACGCACACATATAAAACTATATTTTACAGAGATTTTTTTAATGTTAAGCAAGTGCTTGCTTAAACTTGTTATGAAAATATTACCCCTCGTATCACTCAAACTTACACACTTCCAATGTACGAAAATTATTGCGTGTATGTAGGCCTCGTATCACTCGATGCACCCGCACTTGCTAAGAAAAAAAATATTATGCTGGTACATTATTTGCCTTAGTAAGAAGCGGTGAATAATCAGTCACGGCTAATGCATGCATGCATGCATATAGATAAGAAATAATAAATCTATTCATTGGCCAAGTACTGTGCCAAAAATGAGAGGGCCAGTTTTGGGGCAGTTCAAAGAAATACGCAATCTGCTTTTGGTATTAAAACAGTATATATTCTTTCTTTAACAACTCGATAAGTACACAAGCTCTTGAGAAGAAAAAATGTGATGCTGGTATATTATACCCCCAAATTATGAGAGAAAAAGTCATCAGTTACGACTGATGGTGCACGCGTGCCCATGTATGTGTGTGCGTGTGTGTGTGTGTGCAACACATGGGATCACCCCCTTCGTTGGTCGCAGCTAAACGGGATACGCGATCCGCTTTTCCCAATGAAATTTTCTCTCCAACAACTCGATACGCCCGCTCTTGAGAAGAACAAAAAAAAACGTCGATTACGCTGAGACTTCTAAAACAACGAGCGGAAGAAGAAAATAAAATCCACTGATAAAAAATACACGTTCGTGCTTGATCATCTTCCTCTCGCGCTGTACGTTGAGCTCGTCACCTACACCTTTCGGACCCATCCTGATGACGTCGGAGCTCGATTCACGGCTGGAAAGGAAGGGAGCCGTCAGTACCATCCAACGTCACAGCATCCGAAAGAGGCCCCCTTTCCCTGACGTTACCATCCGAGTAGTTCGCACCACCCACCGCCCCTACTACCTATACCGCCCGTGCCCATCCTTCCACCGCCCGATCAGCCTCTCCCCCACCACCGCCTCTCCTCTACCGCCCAATCAGCTTTTCCCCCCACCGCTACCTCAGGGGGGGGGCCAGAACCGCCATGGTTTACCTAGTAACATCTATAGGCACACGTGAGCATGGTGAGTTAACGTGAGTGATGCGTGGTGACCGTAACGAAAAAGCATTACAAAAAATATATAGACATACATGCATACATAGTATGCTGTACAGGAGAAGTGTGCGAATGAAAGAGTAAAAAGAATCGAAGGTAAAATCGATTTAAAAAAATCGTAAAAGGAAACATGGCTAGGGGATTCCCCATCCCATCTCTTACTGTTTGCGCATGCAGCAGGTATAGCTAAAGATACTAGAAGTATAATGCCTCTACATACACACGTAGTCAGACACATACACACGTAGTCAGAAGAAACAAAGTGCGTGTTTCAAGCGGCTGAAGATATTTCACATTGCTCCTAAACTTCTGTACCTAATACAATATTAGTACAACTAAAACATCGCTTGGTTCAGTGTGGGCGTGTTTTTTTTGTAAAGTGTATTACCCGTGTATACAGCTATATAGAAGTATAGATGTACGTATATGATTAAATATCATGTATGTATTAATAATTAAATGTCGTGTATGTATTATATACATAGCATCGTAAAGTATCGAATCCACATTCTTCGGATTCGTAGTAGGAGACCTTATCGATTATGCTACGCAGCACGCCGATCTGTTCTCTGTTCCTAGTACTTATGGTTACTAACTGAGAAACTTCCGAATTAGAAAATTAAACGATGATTAGGCTTTTTTTTATATTGTATGTCATGCAGCCCGCCGATTAAATTTATGTATTGTATATGTAGCATGTACATATGTATACATATGTTATATATAATACATGGATTACTGATTCCGAGAGTCGAATCCACATTCTTCAGATTGGTAATCGGGGACCTTATCGATTGTGCCAGGCAGCACATCGATCTGACCTCTGTTCTTATTACTTTTGTACACCAACCAAGAAAATTCGAAGTTAGAAAATTGATCGGTAATTAGATTTTTTTCGTATTATATGTAATTAAGCACACTGATTTCAAATAAAATAGTTATAATTATTTTTCAGTAGTCTCATTATCTTAAAATCGTGTTATAAAGTTCATTTTGCTTACATCTTGTAACAATTTGGTATACAGAAAAAATAAAAATACCAGCGCGTAAGGCGAAAAATTTTCTATCGATAAGCACTTTCAATTTTGTTCTGACAAGCGCAAAATGTTGAGAAAAAAAATTGAAAAGGCTTTTTGGCAGTACCTGTTAAAGTAAGTGAGAGAGAAATCCAGTGATCGTCCGCTGTCATGCTTGCTCTCTTTTTAATGTACTCATGCAGGTAAGCATTTTTCATCGCTGATTTTAATATTTTGCGCTTGTTGAAAATTACCAACAAATGACGAAGATAAACGTGTAGCAGAAGTATTGTTTAATATTATTTAAAGTTCTGTAATCGTAAGAGGTACTGATGATAAAGTGGAAGACTCACTGCAATACGACGATAATTTTGTACCATCTGATGATATTCCTATAGATTATGAGTATAAAATGACATTGACGATCAAGATGTATATAAAATTGATGACCAATGTGTAGAAAAACGAATAATTAAATAAGATTACAAAAAAAGCTGTGGAATTTTGGACAAGTGGTAATAAAATGAAATGTTTTGTTACGGTTCAACAACGATTTAAAAAATTGAAAACATCGAGACAACTATATAGAAAGAAAGATAAAATTGATACAAATGGTAATAGAATAGATTATTTAAGGATAATTGAAAAATAATGTTTGGAGAAATTCAGTACAGCAAGAAATAATTGCTGTCTATGACATTAATGTTTAATGATTTGCTGTAAAAGCATCTTCAAAAACGACATTAACGGATTTTAGAGCATCAAAAAAAAGACAGTAGCAATTTAAATATCGATGTAATATAGTGTTGCAGAAGATGACAAAAGTATGAACGAAAGGTTACAGGAGAAAAACATACAGAGAGAATCGTTCAATTAGTACATTTAAAAACCCACTCCTACATAATTCAACCAGTTATATCAGCTAAAGGAGAACTTATGTCACCTATTCTATTAGTTTTGCACGAAACCAATGGGAAATTCGGGCCAATTATAAAACTTAATTTATTTTAAGCTGAGGATGTGCATATTTCAAAATCTGGTAAACTAACTAAGGAACAATCAAAAATTTGGGCCAGACGTATATTTTTTCAAAAAATAATTGCAACAAGCATATCACTGTTAGATTCAAGAAAAGGTCACTACTAAGATGTAACTTACCAAGGAAAACCAGAAGCAAATGCTGTAGTACTTTTACAAACCTCTGAATGTACAACCACTGAACTCAAACCACTTGATGTATATAGCTTCCGTATATAAAAAAATTTTATACACACTTTTTAAGATACTGTTCTGTTTTTATACAAAGACCTTAATTTATGCTATAAAAAAACACAATTGAAATGCAATCACTTACGCATAATCAACTGTTAAGTCCCAGATTCAAAAATTAATTCTTGTATGCTTTGAAAGCAGCAGGTTATATTAAAGATTAGCCAGAGAAAGGACCGAACCCGAAAGAATTTTGTTTTAACTCTGATCAAGTAAAATGCAACAGATGTGGTAAAAGGACTATTATAACGTGCTCGTGGTGCAAAAAAACATTATATCCAACTCATTTTTTTAATGATTTTATTATGACTACAAATTACATAATAACTAATTTTATTATGATGAGTAATAATTTTTTTTATAATATAACATACATATTATACAAAAAAATTGAACAAAATAAGGACGAATAAATGAAAACAATTAACACAGTTCTAGATATAATTTTCTTTTTTTATTTTCATTATTATTTATAAGATTATCGCAAATTACTTTAGCATAATAGAAGTAAAAATTCTGCCTATGATTGTACTGCAATGATGTTGATTGTTAATTGAGTGTGAAAATAAATAAATATTTCGATTTACACATTAAATGTGATTATTTAAATGTATTAAAGTCTGTTGCGAAGAAGAATTGATTAAATAACTTATTTACTTGGCACTTTTCACTAATTTCTGTCTGTTATTATTTTCGTAATAAGTAAGTGATTCTCGTTAGCAAATTAATGCATATGTGAACAATTAAATACAGAAGATAAATACCAAGAAAATTACAAAAAAAATTAAATTATAGAACTTATTTTCCAGTGTACGACAAAAAATAGGCTTCCCCTGTATCTGTAGTTTGGGAGATGCGCAGTTTGAATGACAGACCATTGGCCTGGGTGGGATGTAGGGTTCCCATGCTGTATGATTAAATAATACGTGCCACTGGCCTGTCTGCCGCTTAGGACTTTAGAGTTTTGAGGTTTAAAGTTAAAGGGCTTTGGCCTGTCTGTGATTGGAAGGTTTGGGGTTTTGCAATTTCAAAATACAGGCCTCCGGCCTGTCTAGGGCTTAGAGTTTACGAGTTTTGTAGCTCAAAAGCACTGGCTTTCGGCCTATCTGAAGCTTAGGAGTTTGAAATTTTGCAGTTTAAGTACACAGGCCAACGGCCCGCCTGAGGTTTAGGGGTTTTTGATTTATCAATTGAGGAACACAGGCCTGCGGCCTGTCTGGGATTTAGGAGTTTGAGATTTTGCGGTTTATATGCACAGGGCTTTGACCTGTTTGGGGTTTAAGGGTTTGAGATTTATTAATTAAAAGCATGGGCCTTCGGCTTTTCGTGAACTTTAGGGGTTGTTTTTAATAATAAAAAAAACACGTGTCTAATATTTTTTCATAATCACCTACATAAAAATTTTATGAAAGTCGACGTCTGACAACTCGAATACTTCCGTTGTCAGTAATTTTAACTTATTGAGTGTTAGGCACATCAAATGAATATATATATATGAAGATACATAAACCAATTTTTGGCTGTATTGGTCGCAAAAGTGTTCCTATCGTATAAAAGATGTTTTTACAAAAAAATTTCTCCTCTATTGTGAGTTCTCAAAATTTAAAAAAATTTACAAACGTAAGTTATAAGTAACAAATTCAACTCATTTCTTTCAGTTTTTAAGAATTTAAGCAGAAGTTAGTAAGCTAGTAAACAAAATTTTCAATGTTCCATAAGGTTGATATGATCTCATTTGGATTACATACAATTAACGATTATTTTATGTTTCTTTTCATTCTTTTAAATAGTAGTATTAGATTTACCATGTTTATCAATTATTTCGTGTTTAAATTCGTTTTTTTAAATAGGAGTATTAGACTTACCATGTTTATCGATTATTTCGTGTTTCTTTCCGTTCTTTTGAGCAGTAGTATTAGATTTATAATTATCCCACCTTTCTTGCTCATAAACTTTAAAACGTGTAGTTTAATCAGTGCTAGAATATCAGAAATACTTTAGAACTTTTCTCCAAGTTGTCAAAGTTTTTATATTATAAAAAAATTGGGCTTCGGTTCCTATCACTCGGGGGCTTTGTAACACATGCTCAAGAGACCCGGACTTTACTTACTTATCTCACACCACTAAAAAATTAATTTCTTGTGTACATTTTGTCCACTTTGGTCAAATAGTTTAAAAGCTACTTAAAACAAGATGACCCCATTGCTATGTATGTGATTAACAACAAATCTTAGGCGGTCTTTAAATATGCGAAGGACGATAGCATATACCTACAGAGCAACATAGCAATGCAAAGCCGTTCTCTGCAAAGTTTGTCAAAATTACTGTAAAATATATGCATGCAAAGAAAGTGGGCTTTATTAATTTATATTTTCCGCACTTCATACATTAAACACCTCCCATGGTAACTCTCACTAGAGGGAACAATAGATAGAATGACTGACAAATTTTTAACAAGTGAGAATGCAAGAAAAATACCAAGAGAAGAATTACAGTATTACATCGTCACAACGTTTAGAAGCTTGATAGCATTTAAACAATAGATAGAGTTTATCAGAAGTGTTAATTAACTCTATCTACTCTGTTAATAAAATCCATATGTAAGTGAATGAAATAAGTGATGATAAAAGACTTTGATTGTCGTTACTTTGTAATACAGGTAAAGTTGTAATTATTGAAAATAATCAATGTAAATAACAAGAAATTAATTACAATCTTTATTTTTTAGAACATCAAACTATGTATTTTTATTATTTGATAAATTTTAACACCTTATTATATATATTTAACAAAAGTCTATATCGATTGAAAGCGTTGTATGTATGTATAAATACTCCAATATAACGATTAAAGTAACTCAAGTCCTGGGTTATAATAGAAAATTCCGTTCCTCACAACGTATAATCTAAAATACAACAAAAAGTTAAACAAGCAAATTGAATAGTGATAAAACCAGTAGGGCTCCGCCCCCCTGCGCGCTCCGCGCGCCAACCCCCCCTGTTATTGTGTTGTATGTGTATTTTTTTCGAAATAAGGTTTGTATTAATATTTTTTAAAGCCTAAAAAAATGATAAAATGAATTGTTAGTATCAAAATAATATGTTGAAGTATATTTTACATAATTCGGAAGACTATGGCATTTTTCGAGAATACTTAAGAATAAATATTCTACGCTTGGGAATGATTACTGGTCTGCTTTTAAGAAGATATGAAGAACAAGCTGCTAATTTCAAATAAAAGTCGTTAAGTGTATATAGACAGAGAGATGTGCCCTTAACTTTTTGTTGGTGAGCTTTATTATTTTTTCTAGTGGCACCCTTTTTTAAATGAGCTGTCTATCCTGTATGAGTCAATAGATATTTCTAAGCTCTTATAACTGTATATTCCCCCAGCACACTCTGCGCACCAACCCCCGTAATTGCAAATAAGATTTACGAAGTATGGAAAAAAATCCGAATTATATGAATTGTTACTTAAAATTTGTATATGTAAAAAATGTATGTTGATCATAATTAATTACATGAATTTTTAGCAATCACTTTTTATTTTCCCTGACTAATAACAGCTATTTCTATGGGATTAGTAGAACACGATTTTCAAAACGATATAATTTTTGAAGAAGCATATAACGTTATGCTGCATTTACTACGAAAATTTTTCGCATGGTTTATTATGTCTGAAAATTTTTTTGTATTTGTTCCAAATAATATTACCAAAAAAATTTTCATTGAAGATTGTAAAGATGATCAAAATAAAGCTCTTTTACATTTAAACGAAATTTTTATTTCTGAAAATATGTCTTGTAAAGATTTCAGTTTACCAGAACCAAGAGAAACGATGAAAAAAAAAATCAATACTAACAATGATGAAAGAATATTTTGTAAACACAAATTCCATGAAATGTTTTCACAACTCAGTCATGATCAACGTCGAATTTTCAAGAAATAATAAAATTAAAAAAAAAAATTTTTTTCATCGATGGTCCTGGTGGATCTGGAAAAACTTTTTTTTACAAAACATTAATTTATTATTTCATATCAATTGAAAAAAAAATTCTTACAATGGCTTGAACAGGTATTGCTTCTATTCTGCTCCCAAAGGGAATGACCACTCACAGAACTTTCAGACTTCCTGTTAGATGACGACTTGCGTAAATTAATAATTTTTTTTTTTTATTCTATTTTATCCTGTTATATTTCATTCCCAATGATAAAATTTTAAGACTCTGTACAGAGTTATACTCAACGAGAGTCGTCGCCTTACAAAGCTGACTGTGTACTTCGTGGCTCTTGGAAGTGTCAAGTGACAACCGAAGCGAGCCATGAAGCCTAAACACATGAAGTCAGCAAGTACCGGCCCCATAGCAAGTAAGACGAAGAAGTTTCAACTAAAACTTCGTGCAAGGTGCATTTCTTTGCGCAGCGTTTTAGTTAGTAGCCTGCTGCCGCTCATCAAGTGCAGACGTAATAACTAATTTTATAAGATTAACCAGACGTTCCATCTATTCTTTTTTCTTTTCTGTTTTCTTTTATATGTATACTAGCAACATAAAATAAAGTGACATAAAACTAATTGGAAAAGAAATTTAAATTATTATAAAATAATAAATAACAAATAAATAAATATTAAAATAAATAATTGTAAATCGACGGAAAGAGGAAGTGCAGGTCATCCGAATTAATAATGAGTGGAAAGAAAGGTAAGTAAATCTGGATATTATATTCAACACTCTACTTCTTCCTTCTTTTTAATTTTTCTTAAACAAACAAATATTTGGACTATCTGCTGTCCCGCAGCCTGTGAAGGAGCGTGAGACTGTAGTCCACAGTTTTTAGTTTTTGATTTAAAGCTGAAAACAAACTTCAATGACATTAAACGTTATTTAACACTTCCTTTGGACTAAAGCACTATAGAAAGTGCATTCTTCCAGTTTGAGCCAAATAAACAAAAATTACGTTATGTAGAAGTAATTATTTGGGATAAAGCTTCTATGATACCGAAAAAAGCGTTAGAAATCGTTGATAGAACTTGAAAAGACTTATCTAGTAGTAATAAACCTTTCGGACATAAAATAATAATTTTAGGTGGAGACTTTCGTCAAATTTTCCCAGTCGTAAGAAACGGAAGCGAAATTACTATTGTTCGAGAAATCATAAGATTTTTCAATTTTTGGCCTTTATTTAATATTTTTTATTAAAAAAATAATATACGTCTAATTAATAACAAATTTTCTTCATTGCTACTGGATATAGGAGAAGGCAAAATTAAAACTTTTATAATTCCTTAGACATGGAAAACAAATGATGTATGTTCTAAAATTTATAATAATGATAATGATTCTTTTATAATTAAAGCTATATTAACATCTCACGATGAATACACTCATTTTTTGAACAAAAAAATTTTAAATAATATGGTAGGAACATTAGTAACGTACTATAGTATTGATAAAGCAACTCACAAAGGAGTAGATAAATCAGACGATAATGTTTATATTAATTTCCCTACAGAATATGTAAATAGTATCAAAGAAGGTCTTCCTCGACATGAATTTAATTTGAAAATTAACGCTATTGTTATGTTGATACGAAACTTAAACATATCTGAAGGACATTGCAATGGTACAAGATTACGAATTACAAAATTATTTGAATACAACATCGAAGCTGAAATAATCACAGGTGAAAAAAAAAGGAAATAAAGTCTTTATTGCAAGAATAACAAACAAACAATTCATCTTCGCTACCATTTATATTGTTCAGAAAACAATTTCCATTTACCATAGCTCTTTCTATATCTATCAATAAATCTTAAGGTCAAAGTTTTCATGCCTTAGGGTTATACCTTAGAAAACCATTATTTTCTCTTGGGCAATTATATGTTGCATTGTCTAGATGTAGAAACCCAAAAAAATTCGTATCCAAATTGAATCAGAAAACAAATTTGAAATTAAAAATATTGTTTGGAATTAAATTTTAGAGTAACAAAAAAACCATTCTAATCATCAAAAAAACCGAATTATGTAATCATAAACAATCCGTTCTTTGTAATGTGTTTTCAGATACACCATTATGGATGCAAAATTTTATCAGTGTGACAAATGTAACTCAAAATTTTCAAGTCAAGAGTATCTATCATCGCACGAAAAAATTCACAAAAAAAATTTTTTGTATGTGATCTGTGTAGCATTATAATATTAGACAAGAAAAACTATTTGCGTCACACAAAGGAATGCCAAAACATTGAAAAAAAATTTTAAGTGTATTAAATGCGAAAAAAGTTTCAAAAGAAATTATCACTTACAGAGACATTTGAAAAGTCATGAAAAAAACGTTCAAAAAAATATTTGTCAAAATTGTGGAAAAGGTTATGTAAGAGCAGAGCACCTAAAAATATTTTAGAGTATGTTATCAAAATAAACATCGTAAGTAAGATAATTGTAACAAAATTTTTTGTTATAGTCAAATAAAATTGTATGTGAAAATTAGACCACTTGTAACAGTTAATATATAAGGCTTTACGAATATATTTACATTATATATGGGGAAGCTGGGGGGGAGCTGAGGGGGATCTCGGGGGGGAGCAAATCCTCGCTCTAACTCTTACGACTATATAATATAGGAAGATATTGATACACACACACAAATATAACGAAGAAAACCGTTTACATAGTATTAAAACTGATATTTTTCCACTCTATAGAAGAAGGAGAGGCATTGTACCAAGTGCGAAAAAATCGAGACGATGAGTGAGCGGGAGTTGGCTTGGAGCGGCAGTTAGCAGCAAGGAGTCAATAGCGAATGTTAGGCTCGTACCCTATGGTTTACTGTCCTTTTTCTGTAACTCTACCAAAGCCAAACGAATATACTCATATCACATAAGACTTGCTTTATATACTATCGTAAGAGATAAGTTTTTTTTGTAATATTCTAAGATTGGTAAAATTTAATAAACGATTAACTTAACTTTACTTTTGAAGTACTTTTTTCTCAGGTTTGCTTTTGGTATTTATCCATGCATCTGAATGTGGTTGAGATGACTTTCGGGCTCGTACCCTGAATTTCGTTTTTCCATTTACATGCTTCATACCTTTCTTTCACTTTTCCGTAAAAATCATATAGGTCTTGATCTGATAATTAAGATAATCATCATCGAATCAACGAGAAGACAACAGTAGAAGCAATTGGTCACCGTGAAAAGTAACCGACTTGTAGAAGACAAGATAAGTACATCTGTCAAGGATACTTAAAAACCTTATCGAAATCGTTCACGTAAAAGCACTAGTATTTCTGACACCAAGAGCATTGCCACCGTGTCCTATTGTGCCTGTGCTCCATGTTTGATGTAGTATATTTGAATTACAATCACTTAATCTGATACTGTAAGGAAATAATATAAACACTTCAGATTTCAATTAATACACGACGAATTTAAATGCCTCGCCTGATATGTGCATACACAGGCATATATCCATATTTTGGTATAATAATAACTAGGTAAAGGCCGTTCAAGTTCCAAGAAATCAGGGTTCTAAGATGGGCCATTAAACCGAGTCAATACAATAATAAACATATAAGGTGCACAAAGGCCTTAAACAAGCTATAGAAGCTTATAAGGTAGTCACTACTGATAATGTCTTGATAATGTCTAAACGTTTCATTTTAAATAGCTGTTAAAATTAATCGCTTTCTCTCTACCTCTACCATAAAAAAAGATATACAGGTGATCTCCTTACTGTAATTATAACTTCTGTTCTCTATACAGATGTAGCTAGCTTGTTTACTGCCATAAGATAGCAGAAAACTGACTATTACAGTATTATACATTTGAACCTAATGATTTTTAAGCCTTACTAATTGAATTAAAAAATGAAAGTATAGGAAGCATGGAAAAGTCAAGTAATTAAATACATCAATCAAAGCGTGTGAATAAGAAATTTTCTATGATTATTATAACAATAAGTTTTGGGTACACAATTAATTAGTAACTCACAGTCTCTTACGAACTCCTATAGGATGCTACGGGATTAAACATAATTCATTTTCAACATTCAGGTCTGTACGAACAGCCGTAGGCGTACAGGAGTCCACAGAATTAATTTGTAACGACTCTAATCTGTATTTCTAAGAGTTAAGCAGACTTTCCAGGCATCACCTAGTAGTGATCTGAAATCAGACTGGCTTCTAACGCTCCTCGGATCATTATAAGGGTCAAGCGTGCCTTCTACACCGCAAGACCCACCTGAAAAAAGGATGATGGAGTTCTATGTGAAATAACTTTTGAAAATCTATACGGCATTACATATGGCTTTGCATATAGTCTTACATAAAGATTTTTGGATTAATGATACCATATGTAATGCTATGTGGAAAAACATTAAGAATAACAAATTAAAAAAAAGAAAAATTTTGTTATCCAAAAAATTTACTATTGACATTCTCTGTTACCGCCCGAATGATAACTCCACGACACCGAAGAGCGTATGTGTGTGAGTTTGCAGAGTTATTCGCGTCTTGAAAGGTCACCTGGCGTGACTAACAGTCCACTGCAGTAAGACTTCGTGCGAACAGAAGAAATAGAATACCATGCGTGCTCTCGTTGTTGAGTAGATGAGTAAGATAGTCTGCAAACGGGACTCCTTTAGGTGTATAGTTTTGATCGCAAGATAAGAGCAAAGTCAAGAAGAGGTGACAGAGAAGAGTGTATTGGATTAATGTATTTTGGCGTTTTAGATGGCATTCGTATTTTGGAGGAGTTTTAGTGTGTAATACGGCTCAAAACGGCTTCACATCAGAATAAAAACGTCGATAGGGCTGATCCATGTCACAGATGACAAGATTGATGAGGATTCGAAGTAGCTATATATTTAGTCGGCAAGCAAATAGTCAGATACCTTCAAAAAATAGGATAAATTTATCACAGGACACGTGTTAGATAGGCTACCTCGTATCCTCATCTTAAATAAGGATACAACTGCAGCCCACTCACATAATGTAGGATAGATGCGAGCGCTAACACAAATATCAAATAGGCGCGGAACAAAATGTGCAACAATAGATGTGACTCCCCTGAAATAAAACGTGACCTCCCCGACTTCACCTTAGGGTAAAAAGAAAATACACCAACACAGAGTACAGGATACAGAATAATAAAAGTTTGCTAGTAAAGGAGCAGATATAAAGTCAAAGGTGACGGTAGATCACGAGCAACAAAACCATAATGTCTTAGTACATGCTAGGTATTTTGTTGGCTGATGAAACGAGACAAGACCCGCTAAAAAAACCCTTACGTCACAACATGTCCTTAATTCAAGCTCCTGGTAAATTCTTCTCGAATCCTCTTTGAATATAGCCACATTAACAGTACGAGTTACGACCTTATACAGCCTATTCCTGAACTCGTTAGTGAATCAAAGTGAAGGAGTGCAATGGCACACTAATTTCAAAAAAGGTGCATGTTTGTCTCAAAGACCAACCACCGTCTCTTTGAAAATACAGAGAGCAAGATTAACATCCTCATTGCACGTAGCCCCAGATAAACACTCAACACCTGCTAAATACCTCTGGCAGAGAAAAATCAGGTATAAATCGTCAATAATCACAAACTCTAACTAGCGCAAGTATCGGTGATGCAACTGGGACTTGGGAGTCAACATACATATTAATAATCATGGTCATACAAGTACTTACATCTCAAATAAAAGTCCACGAAGATGACTAGAATGACAATCGTTTGACAATGTATTCGTAGTGAAATCAAGAGTGATAATTAGATCTAAGTACTGAGTGGAGCACCTATAAAAAATTTCGAAGAACTAAGAAAGCAAGATAGAGAGAGAGAGAGAGAGAGAGAGAGAGAGAGAGAAAGAGAGAGAGAAGATAAGAGTTATAAGGAAATCTGAGGGCTACTCTTCTAGATGCAAAAAAGTAAGGAAGACGACGCGATCTAAATCTAACTAGCGTACGAATAAGGCGAATCAAGTCGACAACAAAAAGCGTTGCTTTATTGCGAGGTTTTTGAAAGTAATAACCGAACCCTACTGTGTGATAAGAGAGCTATTCATGAGCCATTCCACTGCGGATCAATGAAGTCTACGTGAAGACGCTCGAAATGCATTTTAGTAATCCAAGATTGATTTTAATAAAAATTGTAAACGATATAAAAGATATGCCGAAACTCAAGCCTCTTAAAATAAGTTTTTTTGATTTTTCTACGAATTTTCAAAATTTAGTAAACGCGATGAAAGCTTTAAATGGTATAAATTACTTATACAATGATGATGTAGCAAACGAAGTATTGCACAAACTTTCGAATATAATGCTACAAAACTATATCAATTATTTAGCAAATTGCGAAGAAAATATTTCAGATTAGAAAAGATATCAGAATTTTTGTTCAAACAAGCCGAGTTATCGTTGATAGCAGGTGTGATAGATGTAAGAACAAAAGATACGTCACGTGAAAAAACGAAGCGTTTCACTTTTCCAAGGGACAAAAGATAAATTTTTTATGCACTTTTTGCGGGTGTAAAAACCATATGAGTGAATATTGTCGCAATTTTATTCATGCTCCGGTATTTCAAGGTCGGGCGGCTGCTCGAAAGCAATGCCTGTGTTATATTTGTTTAAGAAACGGTCATATGCGTAAGAAATGCGAGAAATAGCGATGCAAATTGTGAAAAGCAGATCATTATGTTCGCCTGCACATTGAAAAACCGTTGAATAACTCACAGGACAATTCCAGTACTGCTAGAATCGGAAAAACAGTTAATAATGTAAATACGTTAGGTTGACTAGATGAAGAAATATTAAAAATAATTCCAGTTCTTGGGAGTGGTCCAAAGCTTTCAAAAACTATTTATGCAATTCTCAATGAAGGCTCAGCCGTATCTTTAATAAGTTTTAAATGAGTTAGGAGTTAAAAAATCGTCCGTAAATGTTTGTTTGTAAGGCTTTAATGAAAATAGTCCGACAGCTTTAGCTAGTAAGATAGCGAATATTAAAAAAAAAATTAACAATTTACTTCATTTGTTGAAGAGCATATTGGTCGTAAAAAATTTAGCACTCTCTAAGTTAAAATTAAGTGCAAGTTTATCGAACTTTCCTTTTGAAAAAACAGCAATTTTGATTTGTTCATTTGATAATGTGCCTGATATGTTTATAGGTCAGAAACATACGAATTTAATACTAACGTGAGAGTATTATTGTTGACAAGAAGACAATTTGTTTGCCTCTCGTAGCTTGCTTGGATGGTCGATCATTGGTTTTTTTGATTCGCTTTACGTGATGCAAAGTGAACACAATTAAAATCAATGATAAAAACACGCATTTAGCTAACTGCGAAAAAAAGGACAAAAATTTTAATAAGAAAATGGAGGAGTGTTTCGATTTGGAATTTCTGGGGATTTCAAATTTTGAAAATGAGTCAAAGGAAAATATTCAAGCAATTAAAATTTAAAATGCAATAAATAAACATACAACCGGTGTTTGGAAAGTAGGTTACTTTGGAAAAATGACGATGAATTAAAAATAGAAAATAAATTTTATGCTCTGAGACGTTTAAATTTAGTAGAAAATAAATTTTTCCGGGATAAAGAATACGCAGAGATGTATCATGGTAAAATAGATCAATTATTAGATAACAATTTTGTGGAGAAACGTTCGGAAAAATGTAATACTTCTAGAGTTTGATATTTTGAGCACTCTGGCATACAAAACATTAACAAACCAGGAAAAGTTAGAGTAGTCTTTGACACAACTGCTAAAACGTCGAACGTAAGCTTTAAGAATTTGCTTTAATCGGACCCAGATTTATTAAAATCCCTGCTAGGAGTATTAATGCATTTTAGACAATATTATTCCGCGATCAAAGTGGATCTTAGGTATATGTTTATGAAAATTTAAATTTGCAAAGAAGATCAAGATGCACAACGTTTTTTGTGGAGGGAGAGACATAACATTAACAGTAAACACGAGGAATACGTAATAACATCTATGCTTTTTGGCGCAAAATCTTCTCTTTGTACAAGCACTTCGTATAAAAAATAAAAATGCAAGTTTATTTTTATTAAAACATCCAGAATCAGCAAATAGTGTTGTTGACAACAGAATTCGTTGATCAGATGGACGAGGGAACACATAAAAACATGAAGTGAAATTTTATTAAAATGAAGGTTTATTAATAAGTTTTACAAAATAGCCAAATGCCAGCACTTATCTACGCCGATCGCTTTCACAAGGCTACTAAGCCCTACGCGCGTTCCACAGTCTTCCTTCGCTGCCCTTTCCCTACCCCGCTACTCTTCCTAAGTGTGACATAGCTTACACATAACGCAAAGGTTTCGTTGTTTTTGCGACAGTCGGTGATTGACTGTGACCGTTGTATTTTCGACCTCCTTTACCCACCAATCCGTATCCTCCGCTGCAGAGCACCTTTCGCCTTAAGGTCAAAGGTAGACGGCAATAACTACCTCCCCTGAATGTTTGATCCATATTATGGAATCTATTAAGAAGATCTCGGGATCTCATGGTCACAAATTTGAGCATGAAGGCAAGCGGAGACACTGCTCCACTCCAAATCGGCACTCCACCACCATGGTATAGTTACCGACCTCATATGGTCACCCAAACCATCTCAGTCAGTCGCCTGCACTCCTAGTTCTCACATAAGGACTGTAGCTCTGTCCGCAACAAGTGTAATTGAAAATTCGTACATGGATAATTTTCTCGATAGCTAAAAATCATTAAAAAAAGCTAGGGATAGAGTTAAACAAGAACAAGAAATAAATAATCACGCGAATTGGGAGGTGCATGGATGGGCGAGCAACTCAAAAAATGTTTTAGAAGGAGTACAAGTCAAAAAGTATAATAAATATAAATAAAAATGAATAGTTGGAAAAAATCTTGGGGCTGAATTGGTTGCATGAGACAGACAAGTTGGCCTTTACATGCAACACTTCGCGAACATCGCCGGATCTGCTTAATGGTACTAGAGCACCGCCAAAACAAGAATTTTTATGGATCACTATGTCGATTTTTGATCCATTAGGTTTTATTCCACCGTTTACGATACAGTCACGAATTTTAATGCAAAGAATTTGGAAAAATCAGATAAAACGGAAAGAAGTTATAAAAGACAAAGAATTTTTACTTTGGAAAAAATGGCTTAACGATTTTGAAAACATGAATTCTTGTCGAATTGTTCGACGTTGTGAACACTTATCGTCACCGCAAGGTGCAGCCGAGTTGCATATTTTTTGTAACGCAAGTATAAAAGCTGATGCAGCCGTAGGATATTGGCACTTCATTTTACCGAATGAAAGATTTCATACAGCGATAATTTTTGTAAATAGTTGAGTTACTCCGATAAAGGGTGAAACGATACTGCAATTAGAGCTTCAAGCTGCTGTTTTGGGAACGCAAATAGCCAAAACCATAGAATCAGAGTATAGGATTAAAATTATACGTAGAATATTTTGGACCCAGTCAGAAATCGTAGTACATTGGCTTCGTAAAAATCTGAGCGAACTTAAAACTTACGTAGCTAATCGTGTTAGTGAAATTTGCAAAAACTCTGAGAATCTTAAATAAAAATGGATACCGTCGGAGAAAAATCCAGCTGACGATGCAACTCGTTACACTCCAAAAGCATTAGCTAAAGCAAGTAGATGGTTTTTACATCCTAAATTTTTACGAAAAGATGAGAAAAATTGGCCAATTCAATGTTAATTTACAAAGGAGATAACTCGGAGTATGCTCCAAGTATTTAAGCCGTTATAACGCAAATACCTACAAAAAAGCCTCTCACTGATTTTTCGCGATTTTTGTCATATACGAAACGTATTTCAACTGTTACTCGTGTTTCCGAAAGCCTAAATCGTATAATGAAAAAGGAATTCGTTAAAATCAATTTAAAAGAGAAAGCAAAACGATTATGTATTCAAATTAGTCAAGAAATTACTTTTTTAGAAGAGAGAAATTTATTAAAAACATGAAAAATTATTTTTTTTAAAGTCGAATTTTGCTGCTTGATCCATACTTGGAGGACTTTGGAATTTTACAAGTAGGAAAGAGATTAAATAATTTTCCTCGAGAAAATTTTCAAAAAATCCGATGATTTTAGATTCAAAAGAAAATTTTACACGACTTTTAATGAATTTATTTTATACAAATTATTTTGACGCAAATCAAGGTTGTAAATGAAATAAGACAAGAGTATTGGATAATTTGATTGAGACGAGGCTTACGGAAATTAGTATCTTCGTGTACAGTTTGTAGAATATTTCGAGCAATAATCGCAAATGAAAAAATAGCAGGTCTTCCGAGCGTGAGATTAGGATATAAAATGCCACCGCTTTATAATTCTGGAATTGATTTCTTTGGTCCTTTATTAGTTTCCATTGAAAGAAGACGCAAAAAAAGATATGGATAATTATTCACTTGCGTGACTATATTGCAGTTTATACAGAGTTTTTAAGCTCTCTAAGCACTGACCCCGC
This sequence comes from Copidosoma floridanum, assembly GCF_036245765.1. Taxonomy (NCBI): domain Eukaryota; kingdom Metazoa; phylum Arthropoda; class Insecta; order Hymenoptera; family Encyrtidae; genus Copidosoma; species Copidosoma floridanum. The sequence continues at coordinate 2,642,546 of NW_028321883.1, read as the reverse complement.
TATTTTAGCATTAAAACGTTTTATCGCTTGAAGGGAAAGACCGTGAGTAATTTTGTGTGATAATGGCACTAACTTCCGAGGTATGGCAAATGAGTTGTCAAATTTTTCAAAGTTACTCAGTTCAAAAAAATAAACGATTTTTTGTTTCAAAATGGTATTGTATGGAAATTCAATTCTCCAACAGAATCACATATAAGAGGTGCTTAGAAACGCCTAATACGCCCAGTAAAACCTGCTCTCACAGCCGTTTTGAAAGAATGAGCGCCAAGAGAGCAAGTTTTACTAACTGTACTTACAGAAATTGAACATTGTGTAAATTCTAGACCTCTTACTCATATTTCGGTAAGTACAAGTGATAAGGAGGCTTTGACTCCTAATGTCCTAATCACTTTCTCTTGGGCTCTTCGTCAGCAGAAATTCGTTTCAGAAAATCAAAACAAAATGAGAAATGTGTTCAAAAAGTTTTGAAAATGTCACAATATTTAACCGATTGTAATTGGCAAAGATGGATGAGAAAATATTCACCCTTACTTTTGCCACGCAAAAAATCGTTTGAAAATGATAAAAGTTTAAAAGAGGGAGATATTGTTCTTGTTTTAGAAAATAATTTAGAACGAAATCAATGGATAAAGGAAGTAATTAAACAAATTCTTCCTGGTAAAGACAAGCAAATTAGAGTAGTAAAATTACGTACTGCAAATGGAATAATTATAAGACCAACAACAAAATTAAAATCAATTTCTAAAGTGCAAAACTTATTAGTTTTGCAAGAGAGGGAGAATGTTCCTGATAAAACGTAATGATTTGTTCCTCGTTTCTTCTCCTTTTAATTTTATTAAGAAAGCACTTAAATGTTAAATATAATGAGAATGAAATCATTATATATGTGTTACGAAATCGGCAGTTGAAAGAGGAGGTCAGGTATTGACTGGGGCCACTTGCTCGTTTTACGAGGTACGGAACGGGAGGAAGACAAAAGAAGGGAACCTCCCTTCTTTTGTCTTTATCCCATAGACAGTCACAAAAACATTTGAATAAGAAATGATATAAAATTTACTATCATTGTCTGGAAATAATTATTCTTTCTTTTGTTGAATTTTTCACTTTGAAGGAGAAGCGCGAGTTATTATTATTTGTTCTCTAGTCGTGTAAACTTCAAAATAAATATTACTTAAATACTGTTACATCTAGTTGTCACTTCTCTTTTCTAAAAAAAAAAGTTCAAGTCTGCTAGGCGATCTGATGCCTACATAAAAGAAAAGTAACAACCTTTTAATCAGTATGTATGGACAGATTTACTTGCTCGTTGATTGACAAATTTCAATAATGTATTCCGCTTAAAAAATTATAACTAACAAATTATTTGATAACATTAAAATCGATTGATATAATTCCTAAAATAGTTTATTACGAAATTTGTAAACTTATAGTCACACTAAAACTTATTTTGGTCTTTTATTGCTAATGCGAGGTTACATTATTACTGATTATAACGTTAACCGTCATAGTTCTAACCTACTGTTTTTGCTGCCACCACAATTTTGCATGAATATCACTCATTGGTTGGTTTTTTCTTGCTCTGATGCAGTGAAAATTCTTCATCAAGAGAAAAAATGACTTTTTTATCTGTCACATGTTTTCTAAAATTTTAACAAACTCTTGCCTCCCATGTCTCATAAGTAAACTATACACGTCAGACACAACGTGTTAGCTGAGGCAACTCAGGCATATTTCACAGATATCTGTAGACTCGAACTACACTAAGGAGTGAGTTCAATGAAAGTGGCTTACTAAACGCGGTTCCGGCGACAGCAGAGAGAGCAGAAACAGCAACAACTTTTTTCCAGCCACAAATTCGCTTGTGTAGTCTAAGGAGCTGCTGAGAAGTACTGCACAAAGTACTAGGGAACTCTGAAGCAGCACTATCGAATAGTGATAGTTGTAAGTCACTTATGAGTAATACAATAAATACTATAACTCATTAGTGTGACCCAATCAATTCTATTTGAGCCAGTAAATTATTTTAATTTAGCTAAGTACAAGAACATGATAACTTTTTTAACCCACATAATTTAAATTGAAATATGTTATTAAACTAAAGTAAACAAAGAAAAATCTTGTGCTCAATACTAGGATACCCATTAACGACAGTTTATAAAAAAAGTTAAGACCACACTTTAAACAAGTTGTTTACTGCTCTGCTTAGCTCGCTTAAGGTTTATTAAAAAAAGTCTCAGATGAGGAGCGTTAGCAGAATTACGAATATCTTGTAAAAAGAATTAGTCAAAATTTATATATTTAAATCATTAACAGTTATCATTTTCAACTATATAATAAAAACTCTTTTACAAAAGAAATATGGTTAAAACTGCTCTAACATTTCGTTAGTTCACTTTAAATGAATGAATACACCATGCATAACAAGCAGTGAATCGTTGATTCCAATAAGGAAAAACAAGAACTATTTCTCAAATGAACAGACCGTGGCTGACCAAGCCGAAGATGACGATAAGAAAACCTCTCAAGCAGCAAAAGTAGTAAAAAAGGATGAACATTGAATAGCACGATGTGTATAAAACAAAAACGTTTCAGCTCAGCAGCAGCAGAAATCAGGATATCATGCAAGTGTTGCGTAGGCAAGAGAGACTCAAGCGCGGGACGTTGCCACATCGAGAGTCACGAGTACTCGGGGAGCCAGGGCTAAGAGATGATATGTATGTGCGTATGTATGGATAGTTCAATTTGGGCAGCATAGAGAATTGTAGTAGGAGAACTACTACATTCGTGCACACGCGAAAACTTCCCAGCGCCACCTCACGGGTAGGGAAAAGTAATAGTGCTACTTGGACTCACCATCGACTTGGTGTTACAGTGAATGCATACATAACCACATGTCCTGTCATAAAAAATTAACATTTTTTATGTATTCTTCACATCTCAGTTTTATTAAAAAAAAAATTTTTAATAAAAATAATAAATAAATTAGTACACAAAAAAAATTTCAGGCAAGAAGTTTTCTGGCAATTAGAAAGGCAGCCTTTTTTTTCATGCGTATGGCTACTTTCCGATTGGGGCACATAGCTGCCTCCTTCAAACTGCGGGAATTTCTACCATAGCTGCAGAAACGCTTTTTCACGAAATATAGGAAAAAACACGCTTATATTGAAATCTTACTGGAAATTATAAGACACAGAATAAAAGTTAATTTATCTTAAGAATTTTTTTTTTCAAGTATAAAAAAGTATTAAAAACAAACACCGTAATTTTTTATGAAACGTACACTGTATAGAAGATGAATATTATTTGTACCAATGTTATGATTTTCATTTTTTTATATAGTTAACATCGATCATTTATTGTCAAATCTTTTTGTGCCAACCATACTTTTCTAGAATGGTTTATATTACACGAATAAGCATAAAAGTTCTTATTAAACCTTATTCTATGTACGTTTTGAGGTAGAAAAAACTTTTTACATTTTTACCTCAATTTCAAGTATTTCCCCAAACTCTTTTTTTGATTCATCTTAACTAGTACATCTTTTTTTTATATGTCAGCCTGTATTCTATTATAACTATATTTCTTTACTTGGTTGAATAGGTATCACTGCAACTTCCGTGTTCGAGTCTTCTGTGTCAGAGTCTGCAACAATTGTAAAGTCTGTTCCAGTCTATCCTTGCCATAATTAAATCCTTTTTAGGTCACATTTTGATAAACGTAAATTTCTTCCAGAAGCTATATCCCTGTCACTTAGGTCGTTTTCTCAGAATATTCTTGTTCATGAAGCTGTGCCAAACTTTGTTAATTCTCTTAATAGCAAAATTTATTTCTACTAATTGTTTTTATTGTTTTTATTTTGCGAGTAATTTTTATTGCTTTCATTATTGGTGTTTACATCATGGTTATGTGATGTTAATAGAGCCATTTCCTGATTCTTAGTTGTTTTTAGTATCAACCAAATTGACTATCTAGTAGCTTCAGTCTCGTAATGTTTTAACATGGATCTATTTTTGACACACTTGATAAGACCAGTGGTAACGGATCTGATTATGACACTATTTGTGCCTGGGTCTTTCCAGCAATGACACCATAATCCAACTTTGATAATCTGTCACTTGTTTTTAAACCAAGGGGACATCCTGAACCCCGGGTTGTTACAGATACTTTAAAACCTACTGCAGCAATACATTTCGATTTTTCTCCTTGTTATTTTCATGGAATTAATTATATTTTTGTTGAATTAAAAATAGTGGTTTCGGTGTGATCAACTGTTAACTTTGTTATTTGGTTTCAGCTTTTCGTTCATCTTTCGTTTTTTCCCTGGCATTATGATTCTAAGCGAAGCTAAGACATTATTTAAACCACTTGCTACATATTAAAAAGGAGCTACAGGATGTTTAGGAAATGCATCTGCTTTTGTGTTAGACTTTCCTAACTTGTACCGAAAAGTACATTAAAAATCAGTAAGCTTAAATACCATACGCAATCTGAGTACTTTTAGACAGTAGTCTACATAGCGGCTCAGGATCAGCTATGAGAAAAAATTTATGTTTTTGTTAATAAGACCGAGAATTGTGCTTAGCGTATAAAGCTGCCATATAAGTTGTGTTCAATACATATGTCGTTCAATAATTCTATTAATTAATATTTATGATGTAGGTTTTTCTACATCTATTTTATGTATTCGCGAATAATGGTATCGCTAGGTATACATTAAAACAATATTTTTTGTTTATACTTCGATGCAACGTAAGTAATATCCTTAAAATAAAATAATATCTGTGTATTCATTAACTAACTCGAAAATTATTCAACGTTCATTGGAATTCAAGTGACCTTGCAGTTCCTGTAGTTTATTTATCTATTCTAAATCATCTCAAAGTTACAATTTTTTTTATTCCCTATCAGTAAACAGTTCAAACTCGCGTGTTATATATTTGAATGATAAAATTTCTTTAAGATCTACTTTTGATAGTAACACACTTATCCTTAGTATTTATAACCATGACATTACATCCACCATTTTTATTTGCTATTATGATTTCTTCTTAATAAACATAATATTTACTAAGTTGTTATTTTGTTGTACTGTATTAGATTTCTGGTTTTTTTAATTAAGAACAATTTTATTGTCTTTTGTTTTATCACATTAGGATATATTTTTCGGTTTATCACTATGCCCATCATACTGATTAATCTTATTATTCTCAAAGTTGGATACTGTCTTAAAATTGTTTCCTTTTCCTACTAAAATAACTTTATAACATTCAATTTACAACTGTTTATTAGACTTTACATTACCAAATTTTGCATAACTCAGTATGTTTGATTTTTTATTTGGGCTTAAGTATTACTTATTTTGTAGGTAATGGGCTTGTTTCTAGTATCAGGTGGCGCTAGTGTGTCTAGGTAAGATTTCTATAGGAGTATACCTATAAATTAAATGGATTTCATTCAATATATAGTTATACTTCTATGGAAATCTTACCTGGGCCCACTAGCGCCAACTGATGCTAGAAACAAGCCCATTGATGTTTTACGGTTCATTTTCCTACCTGCAACTTCTTCCACTATTTTTCAAGAAATCAGGTTACTATTAAACTGTCTGACATAATTGTAGTTCTAAGTGTTGTTGGCTTCGGTGACCAGAAAAAAAGAGATTATGATATTAACTTGAATAGCTATTAGACTACTACTTCTAAAATTACTGCAAGGTAGTCATTTATATCAAATTTATGGTATAACACAGGCTTTCATTGGACTTCAGAGTTGTAAAGCGTAATCAAAGAGATCCGATAAAATTATTGGTTCTCCGCATGTATGTCTTCGCTTACTATGAGAGAATAGGTGTATAGTTAGAAATTTAACTCTGCATTAGTTATCTCAAAATTAAAATCATGTATCGGAGAATGCTGATAACAGTTAAGGTATTTTTATTTAATTTATCTTGTTATTTGTATCTTCTATCCTCATAAAGCACAAAAATTAATCTAAAAACGAAAAAAAATTTTTGTAAAAACTTTAAACTTGTAAATAGAAGCTATCTTTATAATTGTCCCGAGAAAAAAGAGATTAAAAAGTTTTTTATTTCGCATATTAAAATTTGTGTCTCATAATGTTTACGAAGCTCTAAATAAATAAATAGACGAATAGTCTAAATATATGCATATAGTATATATTAACATGTAGCGTGGGCTGAAACAAAAGTGGCTTTTATTTTAGAGAGCCATTACTAAACATAATGAAAAAATAGTTTTACTCCATAGAACTTTCCAAAACTTTTGGTAATACTAAGCAATGCCCATTAACGAAAAAAAAAAAACTTAGTAATCCACTAAAGTCTGCAAATTTGTATTACGTATTTCAATAAAGTGAATAAGTTTCAATGTTTTCATTTCTTGATTATACTTAAAAATAAACATATGTTTGTAAAACACTAAAAATAACCATTAAAAGACACGACATATATATATATCGTTTAAACAAGGGAGCATTCTCTAGTTACTTTAATGTACATGTAAAAAATGTAATTTTTTGGTCTAGTGGAAAATAAGACTTAATATAAATTACAGGCTTTATACAATGCATACACTTGAACAATCTTTTCTTATCTGATCCAAATAAACTTATATTTGTGAATTCCAATATCTACAATCTTATTTAACGGTAGAAGCTATTTGTTATATGATAAACATGTTTAATTCCTACGTCTAAAGCCTTATAAATACACATACATATGTAACTATATGATTCCGTTATTAAACGCTGTGTTTAGTACTTATGCTCTAAAAATACCACCCCCCTCTATCAGCTGAAGTTTCAGGTAATTAAATAAAGCCTTGCTCAAAGCAGGTTTCTTTTTTTCTAACTTTGATTATTTCTGTTCAACAAATTTAGACATTTTGAAACTAAATTAGTATATTATTCCTCAAGTTGTTATTAAAAATAAGACAAGAAGTTTCAAAAAAATAAAGACAACAACGCTTTCAAGCCAAAAAAATACTATGCAAAAAAATATGGGATCTTGAGTGGATGTTATTGAAGTTCATTAATTTTTTATGTCTAGTAAAAAGTCTTTGAAAAGAGTTAAGTATTCATCATGAAAGAGTATACATTGTGATTTTTAAAATACGCAAGTTAATGAGATGTCTTAATCCTTGTAAAAAATTAAAACCTTTTAACTAATTTTAATTATCCACTAACCCCATCTTCTTAACTATTTTCAGGCATTTTTACACAGAAAAAATTTCATGCAATCAGCACACTTGTGAAGAACTTCTCTTCTTCTAAATATAATTTATTTAATGCACCCGTTCCATTAGGTTGGTTAATACTGCTTTCTTTTCCAAAAAGCACAGCATTAGGCATATTTTCGCAATTTTTATACAGCTTATTGTATCATCGTGTCATTGTGGCTTTACGTCTACTATTAGTGTTCAGATTTTAAGAGTAAGTTAGTGTTTCAAAAAATAGATGAATTTTTGAAGACCCATGATCATTTATGACATATTTTTGTAGGTATGTACACTCTACTGTATTGGTTATAACTCAGAGTAGAGTAACGGTTTTTTTGCAAAAGGTTACGTTTTAGTATGTACATTTTTGATCTAAACTGATGTTGAAAAATGGTTTCTTTTTTTTACAAAAAAAAAAAAAAATAAATAAATTGCGATATTTAGGAAGCTACTACAGATAGAGGTATACTCATCCGTGTACACACACTTGACACATGACATTTGTATGTACACTAAAAAAAAAGAAATAACATACGGTTAGCTCAGCTGTTTTACCAATCCAAGCAGCTCTTGAAAATGACTTGGCCCCTGGTAAAAAATGTCTACTTTTTACAAAAACTCTTGCTTGATGTGTAAAAATTTTACATTACTAAGTTTTTTTTTTTTTATATTTTATGAAAATCAGAAAATTAACAATAGTTAATTTTTTTATTAACGTAGTCATTTTTTGTACTACATCAGATTATTTAATCACTAAAAAAGTCCTGTTGCATAACGTTAAAAATAAATGAGCCTGGGAAAATAATTAGTCAAAACATATCTTCTATAATATACTTAAATTTATTATAATTAATATTCCACATTGAATATGAGGCACCTTGACTCAGCAAGGTTTATCTATTCACTGCATATACGTATCGTCATCAAACATGTATCAATCACGTGACTTAAGAGCTGCTACGCATGCACATTGCTTAGCGGCCCAGCACAGAGTGCGTAATTTCAAATTTACTTATATTCTAACACGCCTCCTTAAATTTGAAATTTTATCATGTTACAAATTTCAATTAATCATGCTTTTATTTTAAATCAATATTAAATCCTTTCTAAATTCAACAAACTTAATTTTCCCTAGTGTCTTAGTAAAAATGTCTGCTTCGTTATCTTTTGAGTTTACTTTAACTATATTCATTATACCGTTTAAACAGTTCTCGTTTACAAAGAACAAATGTGTTGCAAAATATTTCGAATTTTTTATATAATTACCAAAGTTGCAATACTGATCGCAACAGAGGTATCTTCAAAATTATTTATTGGTTTATTAAAACAATTAAGAAATCTTTAAATATTTCTCTTGTCCATAATATTTCACTTACGTTTTCAGACAACGCCACATACTCAGCTGCTGTTAAAGACTTTGTTATGCTTCCTTCTTTTTTAGATTTCCGATATATTACATTATTAAACAACCTTATAACGTAACCAGTAGTTGCTTTTTTTATCAACCACATCACTTGCCCAATCTGCATCAACAGAAAAAGTCAAGATATTGATTTTGAAATTTCTTTCATACGTAAACTTAATTTTTAATGTTAAATACAAATATTTTCAAATTCTTATCGCATATTTGTAATAAGTTTAATTTGAACAGTTTTAAAATCTACTTAAATAGTTTAAGCTGTAACTTACATCTGTTGTTATTCCTGAGCTTGTATATAGAAGTGCTCCTATGAAATTTCTGTAGTTTTTAACTTCAGATGCCTACCATGCGGGTTAACATTTCAAGTTTTGCTCCATTGGAGGTTCATATAATCTTGCGTTTATCTTGCTAACGTATAAAGCAAAGTCGCTAAAACAGTTGTAATCGCTAACCACGAAAACTACTAAATTGATTTTGCTGAAATTTTTCATACTGATTCTTGATGATTCCGAGATAGTGTTGGTATAGTTTTTTTTTTTTTTAAATTGGATAACAACAGCGATAAATAAGCTCAAAGTTTTGTTAAAATAAGCTATCTTTTCGCTTTAGTTCAGTAAGATCCGCTAGGTGGCGTCGAGGTGAAATTAAAGCCGTCCGCAATCAAAGATAATGAAGAGTGGTTATAACATACACCATCGAGCTGTAGATTATCGTAGTCATTTATCGGTAGTGCATCAAGAACAGAGTTGTTAGTCGTGCAACTGTGCATTCCAGCTACCAATGACACTCTTCTTTCATGGGCAAGTGAAATAAATCGGATTTTATTCCAGATAACTAAGACAAATGAGTGCCACGGATAAATAGGCGTTCGTAACGTCAACGTCTCCAGTGAAATACCAGAAGACGTGTCTAGCCAGAGCACAACCTGCTCCAACACTTTAGAGTTTTGTGGCTGTTCAATCATCTAGCCTGGTGCCGTCAGAGAATTTTCTACTTTAAATGCGAGCCAGGGAAGACAGCCCTGAAAATTACAGGCAGCCACAACGGCTCTCTTCTTAGGGATCGTCCCAACGGCATACCTACAGAGAAGGTATTCTCCAGGTCTACTTCCCCAACTAACGATGAGCGGTTGATTATCTGGAGAACGACCTGAAGACAAGATATTCTCTGGTCACCAGTGTACCTGCCTTTAGTTCGGTCTCCATACATAAAGACTCCAAGGATAAGAGTCAAGCTACTCGCAGCTGGCTCTCCATTCTCAAGTATAATAGTAAAGAATAACTGGACATTTCACCACTGGCCCTTTTCAACACCACTGTAAGTATTTACATTCCCTACTTAACCATCAATCTCATCGGTTCTTTCAAGAGCCACCTAAGTTTAAACTACTTTGCCAACAAATATATTTTTACTACTATTTCCGGGAACAATTCGTCGACTAAAAGACTATGTGAAGCCGGCCACTATTAAACCAATCCAGTCATTCACTAGCAGACGTCACAAGTGGAGTTGTTTGTCACAAGGCTGGGAACCTCGGTGACCGACGACCCTATATAACCACCTTAACTCTAAGCATTCAACCAGGAATCACCAATCTTCTCCAAGGTCTGCGCTGGAAGAACCTTACAGCTATGAAAAAAAAATGAACTTGAGCCAACGGGACAGTCTCCAACGGGCAAGCGTCCCGTAACCTACCTTAAATCACCAAAACAACTGAGTCTGCAAAAAAAAAGGTGCTTTAAACACCAACGCCTTGGATGTTATAACAGGAGACGTAGGAAAAGAGCTTTTCAACTAGCCTTAAATCTTCAAACGTTGTAGTTTTCCTTTCGATCAGTGTGGTGCTACAATAACAGGCTAGAGAACACCCTGAGGTATACAGGCAATCACGTTTGCTGGAAACGTCACTCAAGAAAGAGTTTACTTTAGAAGCTCGCCGGTCTTTCATGGTCATCGGACGTCGAATTACCTTACCAACAAATATATTATAACCTATCAAGTAGAAAGACGTAGCCTGTAAGGCTCATAAAAGTCTTAACTATGCCAAAAGCCGCAAGAAGTCGCATTGGAAGGAAAACTTCAAATGGAACTAATGAATTCAAATTTTAAACGTCAAGAAAATGACGCTAAACATTTATCGAGATTAAAGTCGCATAAAAATCGATAAATAAAGAATTCATTAAGTGAGAGATGAGCTTTTTACTATAACCCTTATATTAATCTTTTAAAGCTCCTAGATTTTTAAATAGGTAGAATGTGTATTTGTATTTTTGTTGCGATAAAAAACGTAGGGATTAAGCTCCAGGACTTTGTTGCTCTGGTTTAAAGTTGTGAGATAAGAGAAAAAATTTTTTCAATTATATATTTTTTGTAAGCTTTGAATCTTTACAGCTTTAAAAATAGCCATGTTCATAGATTATACGGGAGAAACTGCAAATCAACGGCCTTTTAACGCCAACGATTATTTCATGGCATAAGAAATGCACGGTACTTTTCAGTATAATTATATTTCTTTCACTTTTTACAGCTCTTTACTTGACCAAATAAATTGTATGGATTTCGAACCAATGTGTTTTTAATAAGAAAATTTTTGCCCTGAGAAGTGTAAGAAGCAGATGGAAATCCTTTAACTGAAAACGTTTGACATTACATATCAACACACTACGGTGTTCCATTTAGTGAGTCTCGGGCGAAGCCGAGACGAAAGGGCCACTAGTTACATCATATTTTTCTCCTAAAGATTCTATATATCTTCCCTAATCTAATGTTATTTTAGCATTTTTACGATTGTAGTAAATGTTTATTTTAAGATGTGTATGAACATCACATATGCCATCAACAAAAAGAATTACATGAATTGAATCATATCTATTGTGTGTAGAATACAAACAATTATCATTCTTGATTCTTTTAAAATTTAAACTTATTAAATAAGTATCTTAATACTGATACCACGCTCTAGGGCTCTCCCTCAAATCATACAATGCTTTCTCTAACCAGCATACCCTGCCAGTTCCATCATTATAACTTTTTGGTTATTAAACATACACGGATTTAACATTTGCATTCAAAAAAGCTGATTCCACATCCATTTAATTTATAATTATATAATTGTGTGTACAATTAGCCAATCAAATTTAGGGGGTTTGTGTTTTTTCTACAGGTAAATATGTGTAATCAATTTTTTTTTTTTTTTTCGTTGAAAATCTCTTGAAAATGATCCAGCTTTTTATCTTTTGTCTGATTTCTTGATATAAACCCATGTTAAATCGATAATTTTTTTATTTTCTTGGCTAACTTCTAATTCATAAGTTTTATTTTTAATAATGCAATTGGTTTCTCCATTCACAGCTTTTTTCCATTTTATACACTCTTTATTATTTATTGCTTCACTATAATTTTGTGGAGTGCTCACACTAACATAATTTACGTAAATACATGTTGCATAATTTTCTGGCTTATACCTTTCTGATTCTTCACGTATTTTACTAGACCTTCTTATTGGACTATTATTATTATTATTATTATTATTATTATTATTATTATTATTGTTATTTGTAGTTTTATTACTCTTCACAGTTTTAATATTTTCATCAAACACCAAGTCATTATTGCTACACTTATTATCATCGTTTTCTTTATTTTTAAAATTTGAATTCTCTTCACCGTTGAAACCTACCAATTAAACGTCCTCTTCTACGATATCAACATATCCAGTAATTTTAATTTTATTATTAATAAGTACTCTATAACAACTTTTTTATACCCTACTAATATTCCTACTTCTGCCTTTTTATCATATTTTTTATTTCGTTTAACCACCGGCACTCTTACGAATATTTTACGTCTACACAATTTTATATTATTTAAATTTAGCTTAATTGCTATCATAGTTTCACACGGAGTTTTCCTTTCAAAAGTATTTACTAAGGTTTTGTTTTTTAGGTAAACTGCCGTTTTTACTACTTCTGGCTAAAATTTTATGTCTAATTTTGTGTGAGATGACCTTGCTGTATTCATTACTGATAAATTGTATCTTTCTGCAGTTACACTTAGCTCATGCATATATAGAGGGCACGAATTTATTATATTACCTTTATGCTTTGCAAATTCACAATAATTTATGTTGAGGAATTCTTTTCCTTTATCACATCTCAACTTTTTTACTTGTCTAGTTTTCTAGTTTATTTATAAAATCTTCTAAACAATGATTAGTTTTATTTTCAACTTAATTATGTATGGTTTAGCAATTTTACTATAATCGTCAACAACAGTTAAAAAATATTTATTTCTATTATATTTATCTCTGTGAGGCCCATTCAAATTCACATGTACGATTTCTAATAAATCATTTGCTCTACGTTTGTTATTATAAAATTTAATAATATGCATTTTATTTTGAATACAAGTGCCACATTTTAAATAATCATTCTCTAAATTATCAGGCAACCCTTCAATTAACTTTTCTTTGCATAAAATATTTAAATAATTAAAATTAACATGGTCTAGCATCCTATGATGTTTTTCTTTTTACCTTGTATTACTAGTTACATTGTATGCCAGTTTGTTATCTACTATGCTGAAAATCTTAAAAATATCGTTCATTTATATTCCATTGTAAGCAATTCATTCTTTTTATTAAATATTTTTGCACGAATATTTTCCATAATAATTTTATTATAATTTGTTATTTTAACAACACTCATTAGATTTTCATCCATTTTTTTAACATAGTAAACGTTTCCGACGTGAAACATCTATTGGCGCGCTTGGGGGTTTTGACCGACGCCATGAAGCGACCTATGCGATGGCACGATCTCCGATTCAACTCGGCTCAGCTCGGCTCTCTGTCTTCTTCACACGCTTACTGCCGCCCCTCTCTTGTTTGTAAAGTGTATAAACTACTCGTCTATATAGCTATATAGAAAAGTATATAATAATTAAATAGCATATATGTATTATACATACGTATATATATTATACATTATATATGAGCAAATAAAATTTACAAATTTTACTGACTCCGAGAATTGAACCTCATCCTTTGGATTAATAGTTCGGGACCTTATTTATTGTGTTACGCAGTACGCCTATCTAATCTCTGTTCTTATTACTTATGGATACCAACTCAGAAACTTCTGAATTACAAAATTGATCGATAAAATTGTGTAAAATGAAGTTTGAAAATTTGTTTTGCTTATATCTTTTAATGGTTTAATGTAAAAAAAAAAAAAAAAAAAAAAAATACCAGCTTGTAGAGCAACAAATTTTCTATCAATAAGCACTTTTAATTCTGTTTCTATAAGTGCAAAATGTTGAGAAAAAAAATGAAAAAAGCATTTTGGTAGTACCTGTAAAAGTAAGTGAGATAGAAAGAGCCATTGATTGTCTCCTGTCGCGCTTTCTCTTTATCTCTCTATTGTACTTATACGGGTAGACCTTTTTTATTGTTTTTTTTAATGTTTTGTGCTTGTAGAAAATAATAAATTAATATTAGAATAAGCAGCATTTTTTCATCATTTTTAAAAAATTTCTTCTTTGTGAACAAGATTATTTTATAACATCAATATTTGACCACAATGCAAAGTTTTTCCGGAGTTTTCAAATTGTGTTTATTCAAACTCCATCTAAACCCATCTCTAGTAAAGAGCCAACGGAATTCGCGCACGTGCACAACTACGCACAGTAAACAGGTATCTGAAAAGAAGCAGAGAGACAGAAAAAGTAATACACACAAACGTATTGTTAAACTTATGTATGTACCTATGTGGAGGTAGGTAGTACAGATACTCTTTGCCGTGTACTGTTGTTTTTTCTCGTTGTTGTCATTTATATGTTAATAAACAAAAAAAATATAAACATAACTTGATTTTTCCTAATCCATTACATTTATAAGTAAAAATATACATTTATAAATAAACTGTCTTTTTAATGTAAGAATATGAAATGAAGATTATTTAGAGTCAAAAAAATAAATACTTTTCCTACCTAGCGCGTTTTTGAGAAGCTAGTGTGCGCTCGGTAGAAAAAATAGGATTTGCCACATGAGCGCCATTGCTCCATGTCTGTCTTACGTTCCTCGAGCCCTGTTTCGCAAGTCCCTCGAGCCGCAAAACAGCCCTGGAGACGATGGCACTAATCTGACAAAAATTACTATTTTTATCATAGACAATCAATTACTACCAAGTTAAATTACATATTCGTTTATGTTTCACATCTGTCAGGGGTTCCGAGATTAACACCTGTTTTTTCATATCGACTTCTTTAGTTTTATCATTTAGATTGAATAATAGATTTACATTTTATATTTTTGTAGCTTCTAAAATTTTTCCATCGCCTATTTTAACATTGCCTGGATTTTGTAGATTAATACGTTTGAAAAAAAAATTCAAGTTATTTATAATATGATCAGTACAAACACTATCCAAAATTCATTAAATCTTATTACTAAAATTATTTACTTCACAATCAGCAAGATTTTGATTCGTGTTATTACTACATTGTTGTTCAAAATTGAACAGTTTAAGTCTTTGTAAGTACTTTGATTTTCACTATCGCTTCTACCATAATTAACACTATAATCTTGATAATATTGTTGTTGCCAATAGTGATTCTGCCACTGTTGATATCCACCACGACCACGCTGTGCTCTGCCATGGCCTCTGTTATTGTAGTGAAAGTTTTACTGTTGGGGGTTGCCGAACATACCTCCTTTACCTCCTCGCTGTTGAATACTTTTTCCTCTGTTTACATTTAAAACACCAGTCCACGATTCTTCTGATGTGTTTTGACGTTGATTTAAATTTTTATTATAACATTGATTTTAGAAACGTCCTGACTTCCCACACTTATAACAGTTTCTACTTTTTTCTTTTTCACTTGAAACACACTTGAATTTCTACTATTGTATTTATTTTTGTATGTTTGATTTTTCATCTCACACGTTTTAATTTCGTTTTAAACATATTTAACTGTCTATTTAATCACTAATATGTTCCAATGCGGGAGGTAATGTTCTTAGTAAATAGTTAACTTTTTTCTCTTCATTAACCGTTGCTCTAGCATTTTTTAATTCAATTATTATCCTTATAAGTTCACTAAAAAATCATTAGGTTTTTCAAAGTCACTTAATTTGATTTCATCTAATTTATTTCTCACACATATTTTCAATGCTGTTGATTGTCTCACATATAACTTATCTTACTTTTTAATGATATTAGACAAGCTTCTTTCCTTATATATTTATTCGAATTAGTCTACAGTTAATGCACAAAATGTGCAACTTATCGCTTTTAAATCTTTATCTTTCGAAGCTGATTCTTTTTCGTTGTGATTTCTTGTTCCTTGTTTAATTATATCTTCACGTTTTCTCAACCTTAAATACAGCAGCATTCTCTTTTTTCACAAAATATAATTACTACAAAAAAAAATTGGAAACATGAATTCAATATCGCCTGCCATCTCATCTTCTTCTTTTTCGCTTTCGACTGCTTTTAATATACACAGCACGTTTTCCAAAGTTTTCGAAAAATTCCTTCTCACGTAGACTCTGTCTTTCTTTTTTAACTTAAAATTTACCTTATTTATCTCTTTTAAGATTTTCTCGTTATCAATCTGTTCAGTTTTTTTCTTTTTATTGCATATTTTCTATTTACCTATACTCGAACATCGCCTTTTTACTTCTTTCCACTAAACACGTGCCAAACTTTTTCTTTCATAAAGCTTTTTAATTCTTTCGCATCTTAATAAACTTTGCATTAAAATACGTGTTTTTTACATCACTGCACACGTTTTATACTAATCTTTTTAATACTTTACTTATTTTTTATCCATTATTAATTTTACAGTCTGTCTTATAAGCGACTGTCACGTGCCTCCGAAGAGACATGTAAAAATAAAAAAAAAAAAGAAGAACGAAACAGGCAAATCAAACCACGGACTGCTACCATGATAAAAACAAATGAGCCTGGGAAAATAAATTGTCAAAAACAAATCTTCTAGAACATACTTAAATTTATTATTATTATTAATATTCCATATTGAACATGAGGCACCTTGACTCAGCGACGTTTACTTGTTCACTGCATGTACGTATCGTCATCTAACATGTATCAATCACGCAACTCGAGAGCTCCTCCGCATGTTCATGGCCTAGCGTTCTAGTGCCGCACGTGTAATTTCGAAGTTACTTATATTCTAACACATAACAATGAATACACAGATATTTCTTCCAAAACAATGAAAATAATTAGTAAAAATCAATTTTGCCATTCAGAGAATCAACAAACGTTGGCACAGATTGACGAACAAGAATGTTCTCAGAAAACGACTGGAGCGGCAGCGAATTGGCTTCAGCGAAAAATTAACGTTTATCAATACGTGACTTTTACAAAAGATCAGATTATGACAAAAATAGACTATAACAGACAATTGATACAGACTCTAACACAAAAAACTTAAATGAGGAAGTTGCAATATCTATTTAAATAACATAATTGTAGATGCAAATGATAATACTAACAAACTTTTTATTTGCTAAACAACACTTCACTCCGTACAGAATAAGCTCAAGGCCCTCATCAGGTTCAATAGTTGGTCGCACAAGTGACGCTAGCACCGTTTTAGATATTCAATCAGCGGCTACCTATTCTACCAAGCAAAGACATAGACTATGACGTATTTCATGATGTAACAGGCTTGAAAGAAAATAAAAAAGATGAAGGAGACGATAAAGTTACCTATCACAGAGCACAAAACTTAACGAAAATATTTAATCAAAGGATTGGCAGGATTGGCCGCCTTGAGAAAAAGTGTGACGGAAGTGGATTATGCTTGATTCTCCCCCCTTTTCCTCGAGCCCTGTGACGTACTTCTGGTCCCTTCTACAGCACATAATGCTACCACACCATGCATTTGGAATTTCATTGAATTCTATTTCTTTTCTTTTAATAAATTCTGACAAAGAAAAAAAAAAGGAAATTTGATTACTTTATGTTATCTAACTGTTTATAACTTATTTTTAACGTAAATTCTTATTAACTGTATAATAATTGATTTGGTTAAACTATAAATGATTTATTTAATAAATTAATTTTTGTAGCAAAATGTTTTTTTGGAAAACTTAGAAATTAGTGAATTTCAGCAAAGTAGCTTTTCTACGTATTATTAATATTGATTTTCTTATCGTTAATTTTTTACTTTTACAACAAATAAATGATTGTTCATACAAATTTTTTTATTTTTTTTTGTTAATTTCCAAAAACTAAAAAAAACTTTTTACTGTATAAATACAATAATTGATTTTTATTGTGTTCCATTCTTTCAAAATTTTTCTATTTGTGATTAAAATAATGTTTGACTTAAGGACGTTCTTCACATAGTTACCAACGGAAAAGTTTAAAGAAGTGAGAGGAGCGCAAATACGTGCAGCAAAGCAGGCGATTGTTTCTCTCACGTGGATAAGCTTACATACATGCTTTTACGCATACTTGATTACGCATACCTCTTTTTAAATTTATTTAAAAACTAACTTTTGGATGTATTTTAAAATTGAATAGGTTTACCTAAAAGTAATTTTTTATACCAAAAAATTGGTAGATCAATACAGATCACATATATGCAATTTTACGTGTTTAATTGCGATTTTTAAAAACTAAACATATAAAAAGGGTACAGTTAAGCGTTCTGAAATTTTTTTTGGGTATTTTGTATGCTATTTCGGATACATTTTTTATGTAAATAATACCTATCCAAAAAACCTGTGTGTGATGAAAGTCTTGAAGTGATATCCATTGACATGTAATACTACCCTATTGAAAAAAATTAGTACTCCAGAATAGTTTTTTTTAATTTTATAGGTATAATTATATTTTGGGTATTTAATATGGATTACGAATAAGTGTGCGAGGGTATGTGATAGATATGAGCGTGATGTTCGAGATATAATCAGCATGGCAGTAGGAGGTTGTTTTTAACTTATTGAAAAATTCGAAGAAAGCGCACAGTCTTGCACTTGCCAGCCTATACATTGTTTTTATTGTATTGTGCTGTAATTAATTGCTTACAATCGTTTATTAAATATGAAAATACTATTTGAAACCATACCCAATTAACTTAGGTGTACTCATTTTTACGATACTTGCAATACCTTGGTACACAATATTGTTTTATAGAAGGTATTTTTGTACTGATAATTAAATTCTTTGCCAAATAATTTTATAATTTTATAATATATGTAACTTGATATTTGGGTAGCCAAACACCCACTGTTCACTGGTTTTTTTTCTAACTAGATTTTGGATAGAGAAGCCGGACTATAAAATTCAAGAAATCCTCATTATAATTGATACTCATGGTCCTGATAACTTTACAATTTAATATTTCATGGTAAAATTTTTGAAATATTAAGACATACTACATGTTTCTAAGCCTTATTTGGTAACGATCAAATTTTTGTACACATTTTTTAGATGAATATTTTTAAATAACTTTACAAATTTAAAAAGAAGTTTCTTTTAGATGTAGTACCTCATTATAGATACATTCTATAATCAGGCGATCTAAATCATCTGACCTAGAACATATGAAAGAAGAACCTTTAGAGAGTAAAAACAACTAGTAAATCTTGAGAAACTCGTACGGAAAGAATTTAATGAAATTTTCCTTATTTTTCGGAGTGGAGTAAGGAGGTTGTGGGGTGGTAGTAGAGGTTGGTGGGGGCAGGGCTTATCGCCAAATCTATCAAATAACTGTGTAATGTATAGAGAGACGAGTGTTTGAGTGCTCAATGAGTTTTTATCTCTATTTTATTACTAGAACAAAATAATTATGATGAAAACAATAAATGCATACAAAAAAAATTTCTTGAAGAATTGGTCCTAAAGTTAAAAAGTAATATTCTCACCTTAACAAAAAAAAAAAAAAAAACCTGAAAATTGTAAAAAAGCATTCGATCAAAGCTTTTGACTCCAAAAATTTTATGGAGTCAGATTTACAAGTAAAAAACACGTTCCTTTAAGTCCGATAATGGTACTCTCAATCATCAAGTAAAAAATGCATTACATTTAAGTTATTGATCTAAATTGTGTATTTTTGATGTTTTATTAACTATGGCACCGTTTGAGGATACGTATTATATTTTGTGTATTTCTTAATATGAAAAAAAAAGTTATAGTTTTTGACATCAAATGGTCAATTCATTTAAAACATGTATTTTAAATTTTCAGTTATAAAAATTAATACATTCAATGATATGTGAACAGTAAATTTTTATGATACGTATTTATTGTCTTTACAAGTGATGAACCATATTTCTCCGCTTAGCCTAATATGGCCTTTATTTTTCGATCGTAGATAAGACTCAAAACTTCAATTAAATAGTTATCTACTGTACGGTGTAAAGACCGGTATAATACGTACCATCGACTGAATAGATTATTTGAACTACCATCAATTCTTTATGCGTTAGTTTATCAGCAGTACCATAGATCTCTCCTATAGTCTATAGCCGTAAGATCTATAATTTCTGATTACGAAAGAGCTCCTTCACTGTGTTTATTATTGTCTTTAGCGTCTGCTTGGTTTGATACATATTGTCAAAACTTTATTTTAAAGGATAATGACAAACTATTTTATAGTCATTGTGATTATTTGGTATTACCTAAATGAAGAAAGGAAAGAAGTCGAGAATAAATTTTAGTATAAAATGTGTTACAAACGTAGGTAATGTTATAGTACTAGATAATATTAAACCCAAAACTTCAAAAAAAAGTTAAGCCAAGTCATCGGAATTCTCAATTAAAATACTCTCTTTTTCCTCCTTTAATTACAAGTGAGTATTCCTAATATTTATTTTCATTACAACTTTTTTTGTTAATCATAGTTTTTATTATTTGACAAGCAGTCTCTGATAAAACTGTAATTTGTTCTCCAACTGAAGAAACTAGAAAGGTAAATTTTATGACTGAAACACCAAAAGAATGAACAATTACGAATTTTGACATTTTTATCAGCAAAAATAACTTATGCTAATGTAAAAGCACATTTCAATACTTCAAAATACATTCTTAATTCAGCTAGAAAATAATAAAGTAGCAAAAGAGTTATGTCTGATTTTGTAGTTAAAAAACATAGAAAAAAGCATGCAATAATGTTAAGATAAATTAAATGAATAACATTCTCAAACGTTATCTATAGTTGATTTATCTATTAATCTTTTTTCCCAAATATTAAAATAAAGGTATGACACGGATACTTTTTTTTGATAAAGTTCTTTCGCTATGAACTAAATATTTAATAGTAAATTATGATGACTCTAAAGATAATAGGTATATCTCACCTGAAAAAAAGATTAAGTGGCAGTCAGTGATGAGTATGAAGGAGCACAAAGCATTGCGAAATAATTTATTCTGTGTACTTTGAATTAATTGTACGTATTCTTTTCTAAAGCATACGCTAGTAAATTGGTTTTACAACGTTTGTAATACTGAGACCAAAGAACTGCCTGTTTGCCAGTAGCAGCAGGACGCATTTCATGTGCGATTATTCTAAGCACTAAAATGTGATTTTATTGATGGAAAGTATTTGTTGAATATAAATATTTCATTTTTCGTTTTTTAAGCTAACTTATAATTTTATAAGAAAAGTTGACGAATATACTTATTTTCAAGTTGTAATTTATCTTATATAAAACTATTTAATAAAAGTAAGTAATTAAAAGCATGTCTTAAATATTTTAATGTGTAATCAGACTTCTTGTAATATGCCACCAAATTTTTTTTTTTAATTGCTGTAAGAAATATCCAGGTATTAATAGGTTACCGAATTTTTTAACTGAAACTTTCGAAGCCTCAGTCAATAATGAACTCAGTTATTATCGACGGGTGCCCTTACGAATTTATTTTTTATCAGCTACCTTTTTTTTCCTTTGTTTTTTAGTTTAAAAAACTGTTCAAAAAATGGAAAATATGTAATGAGTATTGCATTTGCTTAAAATTATTATTTTTTGTACAAAATTCTTTACCTGGTTTTTATTAAAATAACAGTCAAGTAACTGTGTTTACTATATGCATTCATTGCAAGTAGAATCGTATTATTGATACGAAATTTGGATTTCTTATCATATCTGGAAATTGGCATCGTGATATAGAGATAGTTTATATTTATCGACATAAAATTATTAAGTAGTTATGTGACTCTAATGCTTGTCAGTAAATTAGAAATTCATACGACCAATGGTATACAAGCAAATGTTGAATCATCTAAATTACTGTATCAAGAGGTGTATATACATAGATGGCGTCACTTTCAATACAAGCACTCTATATCCTCCATACTTGCTCTTTTTTTCAATATCCAATATACTTAAGACTCATAATATCAAACCACATTAATTCTTTTTCAAGAAAATTTTCTTGAGAAATAAATAAGAATGAGAAAAATATCCTCCCCGGGTGCGGATCGAACACACAACCTCCTGTTTACTAGACAATTTCTCTACCACTTGAGAAAGAGAAACTTATCTAAACTTACGGTGCGAGTGAATGTACAGCTCCTCGGTAGCTCAAGTGGTAGAGCAACTGTCTAGTAAACAGGAGGTTGTGTGTTCGATCCGCACCCGGGGAGGACATTTTTCTCATTCTCAGTTATTTTTTAAGAAAATTTTCTTGAAGAAGAATTAATGTGGTTTGATATTATGAGTCTTAAGTATACTGGATATTGAAAAAAAGGGCATGTATGGAGGATATAGAGTGCTTATATTGAAAGTGCCACCATCTATGAATATGCACCTCTTGATACAATGATTTAGATGTATCAACATTTGCTTGTATACCATTGGTCGTATGAATTCATAAAATTATTAAATATTTGAAGAAAACCTTACCGTAAAAAACATTTCTATAGTCATGTTACTCCTCAACAATGTGAAAACTATAAGAATATGTTGAACGTATTTTATCATACGAAAGACTTTGGAATAGCGGCATATTGGCATTTCTTAACCACAACTCACAGGATAGGAGCATAAAGTTTAATTTGCCTACTAATCATTATAATGTTTAAAAAAAATTTTAAAAATAAAAACACACTTCGATAATAGTAGTAGAGTTGAAGATTAACAGAAACGACATTTTGTAATTCCAATTAATAATTAGTAAGAACATTTACCAATTGAAGTATTATTTCGTAACAAAGACAGTACAGATGTTGGAAAAAATTTTCATTTTTTAATTAAAAAATAAATTTACTTATAATTACTAATGCTGTTTTAGTTAGGTTGGACTTTCATTATGTAATAACACCATTTAGATTATAATCACTATGAACAAGAAGACCAAAAAGTCTATATTATCTTAAGTAATAGTAGAACCAACGATAAAGAGAATAAAAATAAGCCAGAGTTGATAAGCAATGTGATGATCACTTAACGTTTTCTTAAAAGAGACAATAGTCTATTTTATTGGCAAAAATTGTCAATCTAATACGTCTATCTCACGATTTTTCAGATTATTATAACAAAAAAAAAAGAAAAAAAAAAAAAAAAGAAAAAAAAACATAAAAAGTCAAGTAATAAGAAAATAAACTATTTTAGAAGATGTTGCAGACGTTTTCGAGTCACTAAGAAGAATAATGGATAAGGTAAAATCTTGAGACATTCCAAATTTCAAGAAAGGGAACCTTACAGACAAATAGCAAGCTAGATTTATAACGAAAACCTTACTAACAATATTTAGTAAGACACTTGTACAAACAACTATTTGGTATGACAATATAGGACACCCTGTATGACAAATAAGAAGAAATAATTGAAATAATCCGGACTCAACGTAACAGTTGTATGGGAAGCCATTAAAACACTAATCAGACTTAAAAAAAAATAAAACAAAAATTTTATTATTAGACCGAATTGCGGTGTACCTAATTACGACCGTAATTTTACAAAATATCTGCAAAAGAAAATTGAACGGATAAAAACCCCAGAACAATTACTCATTACGGACACACTGATTAAAGATTTTGACAAAATGCCTGTGGGCACTAGTGACAATATTTGAACGACACTTAATTTAGGTTGGCACTTATTAATTATGCAACGTTATTTGATGGAATAAATTATATTAGTCTCCCTTTCTTATAAAAGATCAAATATTATATACTAGATTAAATAACAGTAAAATTAAACGTCCACGAAGGTAGAATATTTAAACAATATTATAACCTTAATTTTGAATTATTCAAAGATATTCATTTAATATTATACACAACATAATCGTCACTGTGTAGCTTTTTTTCAGAAAAGACTCCGTATCTCAGGCATTCACTTCTCGCCAGTTAAGCCAACGCTCTCCAACGAAGCATTGTATTCAAGCAAATAAGCATTCCCAGGCAAGCCCCATATTTCTGGGACCACTCATCACCGGTAATGTCAGCACTTTCAGCCTGGCACCTGGTATCGGATCAGCTAATTTCTACCTATAGCCCTAACATAGTTTCGTATTCACCCAGACTCGAAGACCTGTTGGGCAAGAAGAAAACCCTGGGATTATTCTGAAAAAAAAATTCCACGGAAAAACCCGTCTCGAAACAGCCGGAGATTCATAGGATCTTTTTCCAGTGAAAACAGTTGTTGAGAAAATCTGCATTAATCGAAAATCAAATCCACGATCGCTAGAATGACGTATGAACATAAAGTATACTTACCACTAAGCCAATAACGTGTTTTATATACACTGATATTACATAAATATAGATATACATGGATACTAACACCTTTAAAAAGATAGTCTTAAGAAACAGTTTGAATACATCCAAATAATTGTTAGCTTTTACTTACTTTAAAGGTAATTCAGCTCACGATAATATTTAACAAAGATCGTACGAGATAAATTAAAACTCGAATTTCTTTGTAGTTATATTTTTCCACTTTCTCGGGCTATTACAAAAGATAAAAATAATTTAGAAAAATTTATTCTGTCATAAGCTATCGAATTAATTACTATATTAGCAGCTCATTAAAAGCAAAGTTTTTCAAAGAAATTTTATCATTTGAAATGTCTTGAAGAGTCATAATAATGTAATTATGAAAGTTGCACGAGTTTGAATTCTGTCCCGAGTGATCACCATCTTGCTTAATGAAGTCATGAGTGGAATCGTATTTTTAAAAGAATTTTTTTTTATGCAAAAGTTTGTTTTCCTAATCACACATTAATTTATTTCTTTAAAAGTAAACATATAAAAATAACAAATTTCAACTGGGAGCTTATTTAATCTGCCCAAATGCTCTTAAAATTTGTTAACATCAAATTTATAAGGTTAAACCTGTAATTAAGTACAAAAAGTATGTACGGATTATGAAAGTTCTCAAGATTATAGGAAGTTTCTAATTTGCCAATTTTTTTTTGCTATTTTTGCTATTATGCAATCATTATATGAAGCTACACAGAATTTCTTTAGTTTTACATTACATTTCAAAAATTTTTATTTGCTTTTAATGCATTGATTAATCATGTTTGTAAATCCTACTGCTTGCTTGTTGCTACATCGAAAAACTTATTTCAACTAGAAATTGCTTTAAATTTTTGTTTTTTTTTTCCTTTCCCTATTTTTTCTTTTTTTTACATTTTTTTTCTTTTTCATTATTAAAACCTCTGTTTTCAATACTTCTACGTATATTTTTTGTTTGTCCGCGACAGAGGTATCCTTATTTCTTTGATTTTTTAAGTCTTTTGTTTCTCTGTGTACATTCTCATGGATCTCGTTTTTTCAACTATTCCCTTCACTAATTCTTCCCACTACGCACTCAGAGCACTTCTTATCTCGTGGGTCGACTTCCGATTCTCTAATTTTTAGTAATAACGCCTTTCTATAGTTATGTTCTAAACCTCAAAGCATAATGAACTTAAAATTTGTTTTACTCATTTACTCGACAATAATCTGTCGATATTTCTACTATGTGTTTTTCCTAGACTCTAGCACTGCTAACATTTATGATATTTCCTGGTTATAATTTGCACTATTGCCGTTAACTACAAAAGTTGTCCATACTTTTTTTCCCTGCTACAGTTGCTATCTATAATCCCGAGACAATGTTGTTATTGCATATTCTAACAACTTGTGTTACTGACCAATAATAGACCAATAATAAATAATAATAGTCGCCTGTTATGTTATTGACATCAGATTGGTTTTGTTGCTACTAGGCATTAAGATATTTTTTTTATTGCCTTAACCACTCTCCTGGTCTCTCCCCGTATGTTGTGTTGTCATCTGTATAGTATCTATATTTTATCCTAATAACTGTTTATTTCTATGCATACCACTGATACCACTACCACTGGTACTTGTTTCATAGCCCTTCTTTTGCTCTTATATTGGGCTATCTTATTGTTAGTAACAAAGTTGAACTTTGTCAGGCAATGCTCTTACATCTCTTTTTTTCTGTATTTCTCAGTCCTTGTGAAGAAGAGAGGACTTTTATCTTCAGATTTAAACAGTGTCTTATTTCTGTGTCTGCGAACTGCTTCTCTTTTTAAGCATCCTGTGAAAGAAATATAAAAAAAAAAAAAAAAAAAAACAACAACAACAACTCTCTTGTGACTAATTTTTACCTCCAGCTTACATCATCTCATTTCTCTTTTATTCGAGACTTTGAGTGTACCTCTCTGACATTGTTTAATCACTTCCTCCTCGCACTTTTTGCTTTCTTATTCGAAAATTTATTCTTTATCATTCTTGGATTGGTTGTCAGCCATTACTTTCCTGGCTTAAGCTAATTTTTTATGCACCATCTAGTTTATTTTCTTTACACTCAGGAAATATTGGGGCATCCTCTGCCAATGCATGTGCATACAACGCACAAAGTGCCCTTATTGTTATTACCTCAATCACTGTCACTTGTGCAGCAGCTGCATAAGTCAGGGAGGCTCGCACTCTAGAGTTGGGTGGCAGTGACCTAGTATTACGGGATAACTGACGCTATAGTTACTCATGTATTAGAATCTCTGTTTTAACGTGCATGTGAGTATCATGACTTGATTACCGTTAATTATTTTTAATTAAGTCATACACTTGCGCACCAATATGTGAGTGTTCATGACAGACAGATTTTTATTTAACCTCAATAAGGTAAATGTTCCGATTGTGAGACAACGTCCCAATGAATGGGATGTTTTGAAATTAATTAATATTTTAATAATGGAGAGTATATAGGATTGTAAAAAAATTTCGTTAAATTATACGTGAAAACATTGATAATTTAATTTATTTTCAAGGCCATAGTACGTATAGAATATTACAAAAAAAAATGTTTATTGCAACTCTGCCATTGTAGTACTACGAAACATATGAATCTGCACCTATTTTGACTTTCACTTTACTGAATTTTTTCTTAATTATATTAAATTAGTAAGGATATGTCTTTTTTCACGAATTTAGGTATTCTTAAATATATTGAAAAACAAAGATTAGTATTTTTAATGCGGATTTTTTATTTATAACCATATCTCAGTATACGTAAATCTAAAATTTGAAAGGCTCGGTTAATGGTAAAGCATAGTGCGTGTACCGTATACATATACGTACACTTTATCTTTATGCTTTTGTCCCGATAAGTGAGACACAGCAAAGTTGTGTTGTTTTTACTTGCAAATCATTTATTTTGCTATGTGAGAGTGAATACAGTGAATTTTAATCAATTTTGAAGTTATTGTAATTGATATCCAGCTCAGTAAGTTAATTATTGACATACAGTAATAAATCGTCCACACAACCTCAAAAGTAAGCGGTCGTAGAACTCTTTATTTTATAATTACCCACTTAATTAACAATATTTATTGATTTTAGCTAAAAAATAAAAGAAAAAAAGAGAGAAAAGACTGACAGAAAAAAAAGTAGCCTCTAAAGGTGTAAATAAACTTTTTCATAATAAGCTTCATGAATGATAGCCTCATTAAAAAATATTCCAGTGAGAATAGGACTTATGCTTATTTACTACAATAATATTTATTAACCTAATCAAAAGTGTCACTGTTGCACCATACTCCTGGCTCAACGTGCGTACCAGGAGACTAGTGCAGCTGCTACCCAAGTGCAGTACAGCTACCGCGCTATTCTCATGCCTCTTCTGCTTTAGTTTGAGTAGGGCAATGGCAGCCCTACCACTTGTGCTACGCAAGTCCCAATATGTTATCAGTGTACTTGTACTGATCCAGCGTACCTTTATATCAAATAATACTTCCTCCTGTCCTTTGTGTTGTTTCTTAAACTTTTAATTATTAACACTTTTTTTCAGTAACTTAAGCTCACTCTAAGAAAGTGGACCTATAATATATTTCACTAAATATCTTCTGAAACCATTTAACAGTTTTTATTTTTCTAATACATTGTACAAGAATAAGAAATGAATCATAATAACTAACTTTAACTTTTAGAGTTATTGAAGATTCAATTAAATTTAGTGAAATGTAATATTTGATGTTGCTTAAGCAAAAATTCTTTAGAGAAGGATAAGAAAAATAGTCAGCAGATGCAGTTAAGGACACGTATTGAAGGTAATATATTGAAACATAACTATAGTCAAAAAATACTAATGTATTTTTACGCAGTCACACACTTAGCTCAAAGATTATTTATCTGACCATAAAGAAAATCAAATAAGTTACATAGAAGAGACTAAGTCAAATAAAAGAAGAAATAAAATCAGAAGTTAGTGGGTACTTGGGTACCAGAGTCATGCTTCTATGGCAAACTTTATATAATTAAAAATGTATTTTTTATACAATAATATTTTAAATAACTTATTGCAATATATCAAAGGATCAGTACACGATAGTGTGCTTTTATTGGATCTCCCAATTATTTCAAAACAACTTTCTACCACCTACACTAATAACATGTCTATAGGTGGTAGAAAATTGTATTTATATAACACCCATGATAAATGTCTTAAAAGCTCAAAAACAGCATCGTAGAGTACCCCTTTATTTTACATAAGTTATTATTATGTTCAATTTTCAAAATCAAGACGCAAGTAAAATTTAAAACTTTATCTGTGGCACCTCGTATAAATTAATCAACAATGAATAAGAAGTAAAAAATTTTAAAAATTGAAAAAAACAATCATTTATTTAAAAATTAAAAAGGTTTGTAACGCTTAAAGAAATGATTAGATTAAATGAATAATTCATCAATGAATGTAAGAATATAGTAATAATCTAAGCTAATAAAATAATAAAGAGCATATGTGCTTTGGTGGCGTGGTGTGGCACATAGTGGGACAAAATGTCTTTTTTTGGAAAAAGGTTTTCCCAAAATTTGTGCCAAATAAAAAAAATGTCATTACCCCTTAGAGTGGACGCCAAAATGTGTCATTGCTCCATTTTTTCATGTAACAAGACCTGAACAAATAGTGGATCAAAAATGTTAGGCAAATCGTTTAAAGGAAATTTTTTTTCTTTTCTGGAAATTAATGCACATTTGTTTTTAAGGTCGTTAATAACAAATTTGGTATCAGAATTATAAAATTTGAAATGGCAGACATGAAAATAAAAAATTTCTATTTATTACTTTAAATAATACGTATAAAGATTTTTGGAGTCACTTATTACGCGTCTGTTGTCAGAGTAGGAAGACACAAAATGGTAGACATAAGAACGTAAATTCTTCATTTATTACTCAATGACATATGAATAAGGATTTTTTAAGGTTCCTGATGTCGAATCTGGTGTGAAAAAGGAAAATTTTAAGTGCCTGATTCAAACTATCAGAATCTCAAATAAATAATTTGTATTTTCTACGTCAAAAGATTAAAAGATTAAAATAAAAAATTTTTTGCGATTTCTCTAGAAAGTTGTAAATGAGATTCGTGGTATCTTATCAGTAAATAATTTTCACTCGTAATATGCAGAGATTTCTATTGGCGTAACTTTTTGCTTTGTAGAAGACTTTTTCCACTAACCTATATGATTACAAAATGCGTTTTAGTTCATAAAGTTGCATGTAATAATAAATCTACCTTTATTTTATTTAAAGACCTTTAAGAAAAAAATGAACATACTTGTAAAAACACAATAATATAATCGTTTAACCTCAGATGTGACCTATTGATATCCATTATATCCTCAAAACCCAGGAAGTTGAAACACTGAGCCTTTTGTACTCTAAGAAACTATTACAGTTGTTGTTATATACGTCTCTAGGCGAGCGGCGTTAGCTCAGTGGTAAGCGTGCTTGTTACTGATACAACGCAGTTCTAGGGGTCATGGGTTCGATTCCCAGTGAATGCAGATTTTTTCAAAAACTGTTTTCATCGGGAAAAGTTCCTATGTAACCCCGGCTGTTTCGGGGCGGGTTTTTCCGTGGAATTTTCCTTCAGAGTAATTCCAGGGTTTTTTCCTTGCCCTACAGGTTTTCGGACCTAAGTGAATGCGAAACAGTGTTAGGGCTATAGGTAGGGATTGGCGGACCTGATGCCAGGCGTCAGGCGGGGATCGCCGGCCTTACCGGCGAGGAGTGGCCCCTGAAACACGGGGCTTCTCCGGGGATGCTAATTAGCCTGAATCCAATGCTTCGGCAGAGAGCGCCGGCTTAACCGGCAAGGAGTGGACGTCCTGGAATAATGGAGTCTTCTCCGGGGAAAAGCTACACAGTGGTGAGTGGACCCGATGCACCATCGGTGCAGATAGTGTCAGCTTAACTGGCAAGGTGTGTTCCACCGGAGATACTCACACTGTGCCCATGGAATCAGGTAGGATGCGAGGAAAAAGGTTTAGAAATGGGTGTGGCAACACACCCCCATACATAGGTGGTGAGTGGGTGGCCCCCGCGACTAGGCCAAGTAGGCTGTCGTGGTAACCCGGTATAAGAAAAAAAAAATATATACATCTTTGGGCAAGCAAGCATCAGTGATTGGTAATCAAACTATGTTTAAGTATTATTTATTAATAAAATGTGCTCTCAGGCGAGCAAGCATTGGAGATTAGCAACGCAACTGACTTTCAGTATAGTTAGTTAACAAAATATGTCATTAAACAAGCATTGGCAAATAACAACTCAAGTTTATGTGTTTTTTAAATGTGTAAATTAATTACTGGGAAAGCAATCCTTAACAATAAGTAATTTGAGTTTTTTTCAGCATTGTTTTTTTAAGCAGAAAAACTGTTGAGTTGCTTTTCATCAATGCCTGCTTACCATAGCATAAGTATTTTATTTAACTACTACGCTAAGAGTTAGCTGGGTTATTGGTTGCTAATCATCGATGATTACTTGCCAAAGGAAGTATTTTATTAATAAATAATACAAACAAACAGTTGGGTTGCTAATCACGAATGCTTTCTCACCCAAGAACAAATACTTTTGCAATTGATTATACTACAAAATAGTTGGGTTACTAATCACAATGCTTGTTTGCCCAAGAGTATATGTTTTGTTAATTGATATTACTAAGAAGCAGTTGGATTGCTAATCACCAATGCTTTCTAACCTGAGGATACATGCTGTTTTATAAGTTTACTAAAAAATAGTTGGGTTACTAATCGCCGATGATAGTATAAATAATACTAAAAAACGGTTAAGTAGTTAAAGGCATATGATTGCCCGCTTGAGAAAATATATTTTATTAATTTGTTATATCACAAGAATTAGGTTACTAATCATAAACGCTTGTTTGTACGAGGATATATTTTGTGAAATTATTAGAAAAAAACCAGTTATGTTGCTAATCACCGATGCTTGGTTACTTAAAAGCACATTTTCTTAATGAATTATGGTTGAAAACAATTGGGTTGCTACTAGCTGATGCTTGATCACTCTGGATATATACTTTCAATAAACTATACCTAACAACAGTTGGGCTGCTGTCGCCGTTGATTGTTTACCTAAGGGAAAATTTAATCATAAATTATACTTTAAAGGAGTTAGGTTGCTTATTGAATAATAAGCTTTTATAATTTTTTTATTTGTAGTTTTGTTCTATTACGCAATTCTTCCAAAATACGTAAATTTCTTATTGACATAACGATAGGACTAATTTTTCAATTTCGTTTGTCAGGTAATGTATCGCCTTAAATTGGGTATCAGTTGTAGCGAATCTTACTAAATATTGTCTTATATTTTAATCGAAAAATTTAGACATATGTTATTATTCGATTCGCGGACACTTTTGTATGTTGCATTATTGATGCTATAACAGTTTGTCGTATTTTTTTTTATTGAAAATATTATTTTATTATTTAAAAAGGTGTACCTTTTATGAAAAAATAAAATTATATTGTTTAATAAAAGGTCAGTGTTTTGACTTAATAATTTGAAACGTACATGATAGACTTTTTATTTTTCAGAGATATTAAGTGATAAAATTTTTTTCTCTCTAATTTTTAACAGTAACTAAAAAAATTTTCTATCTATAAAAGAAATGTTTGGACTTGATTCTAAAATGCTAAAGTATCTCTATATTTTTTTTTGTATTACAGATAATGTTTAACGGAAATTTTTTTTAAGCATAATTATTAGATCAACTGAGTTCCCGCTTGGACGTTGGTAAGACATTTTTAATTAAAAGTGTATCACGAACCTTTGACAATGGTATAACTGCCGAAACAGCTGTCAGTCTCACTCAAAGTAAGAAATAAATTGTGAAACAAAGCAAAAGTTTTTCATCATTATTAATAATCCCAGTTATTAGTGACATTTTAAATAACTATATTTCCAGAGTGAGTGTACATTGCAGAGATGCTTTAAAATATCTACTATTTTCAAAGATTTTTAAAAATAATAGAAGACTCTTTTCTAGTCATTAAATCGACTCTACATCATTTTTTTTATGTTCAAAATTTAAAAAATATACTTCAAAGATGATTTAAAACCAACTTCAAGAAAAAGTTTCATGACTGGTCATGTCTTACTGTAATAATACTGACGCAATGCCAGTGCAGGTGAATAACATAACTTTTTTCTTTGTAATATAGTCATCAATTTATGTTTCACACTAAAAGAATTTTTCTTATCCTCAAGGACCGTGCATGGAATAAGTTTTGTCAACGTTTTAACATATAATTCTAGGAATACATTTTTGTTTATTATCAAACTGATAATACATTAAATTGAACATATTTTTATAGAATGCAACTTTCACTGTGTGATCATTGCCTCATAATCCAACTGGATTTAGTTATTAATAATTAAATAAGCAACACGATTTGTCTTCAAGTTTTATACTAATTACCTTTTTCGTTGCCGAGTATATTTTTTGATTATAAAAAATATACAAAAATTGCATTATTTAGTAAGGAAATATAACAGTACTATCTCTTTGAAAAATATTATTGATTTACGAATGATGTTCGATTAAACCCATGTCGATTACAGTATCTTAAGTACAGACTGTGTGTGTTCTTCGATATTTAAATGAAGTTGCTTGGTTCATACATATATATGTATATATATGTATAAATAATATTGATTCTCAAAAAAATCTTTCCTGGTCTTTTGGTAACACTGTATTCAATCAACTTATTGCACTATATTTTATTATTTCTTTTTTTGTTGGCAAAATTTTAAGTTTTTGTTTTTAAATGTAGTCTTTTGGTATATTGATATA
This sequence comes from Copidosoma floridanum, assembly GCF_036245765.1. Classification (NCBI taxonomy): domain Eukaryota; kingdom Metazoa; phylum Arthropoda; class Insecta; order Hymenoptera; family Encyrtidae; genus Copidosoma; species Copidosoma floridanum. The sequence goes on along the minus strand of NW_028321883.1, from coordinate 2,609,299 downwards.
ATTTAGAGATTTCAAATGATTATAATTAAATATGTAACTACTTAGGTATGAAATATTATGAATCCTTACTTGTCACACGTTACTTATACAAATACCACCTTTATCAAAACATTTATATGGTGATTGCTCTTAAACATCATGCGATAAATGTCAGAGAATAATAAAAAAATGGCATTACATTTAAAACGAAAAAACAAAAAAATATTTATGTAAAGTAATTATTTATCAAACATAATTTGAAAAGATAAACACATTTTTATCGGCATCTTTTATTCCATAAAAGTAATAAAAACTGTATTAGTGCATGTACAACATTTCTTCAAATTGATATGATCAAAAAATGTTTATTAAAATAATTTTTATAATTTTTTAATATTTTATTACCGTGAATGTTTTCCAAAATGAAAACGAAAAAAAATATAGTCCTAACGAAAAAGGTACATTGAAGCACTAGTGTCTTTGAAAATCTTATTAAATTGGAAAATTATGTCTACTAAGTCGACTACAAAACCAGTTTTCTTGAAGGTAAAGTAACAAATATTTGTATACATCCTTTAACTTTAAAATGATGTAACTTCTTGTACTTAATTTTGTGTTGATTGAGAAAAAAATTTAATGGTACTAGAAAAAACAGTTTTTATTTTTATTTATTTATTTTTTGTTATAACTCTTTAAAATAATTTTTAATTTATACTTGAAATCAAATTGTTAAGAATAGTAATGTGTTTTAATGACTTTGCAGGGTCTTTTGTAATTTTATGTATGCAAGGCTGTGAGTACGTTGAAGATGAATCAAATGCTCATTATGCTCATAGAATCTAAAACTTTGATCATTACTTCAAATAAAAAACTTTTCGAAAAACGAATTCCTAGATTTTTCGAGCATGTACAAGGCAGTATAATAACATCAAATCTTACTTTCAATTAAATTGGAGCAATTTATCAAAATATTTTATTATTTTTCTGGCACACAATCGATCATTTTTTTTTATATCAATTTATTAAATATTGAAAATTTGTGTGACCTGATGCCCTGTACCATTTTTTTCATTTATTTATTCATCATTGTTCAAATTATTTTCATTGTTTTTATTACTTCAATTAACATACATTATATTAGAATTATGTAAGTACCTATTTATACAGTATAAACCATTTTCATTTCATATATATTTTTGCTATATTATCAGTCACAACAATATTGCTAACCATCGTAATCTTTGACATACTTAAAATATTTTATTTTTTATTTCTGGTACAAAATGAGCATCATTTAAATTAATACATGACTTATGTAAATAATATTTGAAATACAGTTTTTTTTTCTCTATTTTTACAGCTATAATTTGCTTCCGTCTGGCAAACATACTTCTAAAGGTTCATTTGAATTTACACATTCAAGAATTTATCCACGTTTTTCCATTATACGTATATCTGCTTTTGCTCTTGTCTCCGTATCTTTCTCTGCCTCGCTGGCAGCTTATCACTGGCTTGGCTACCATGTTAATAGTTGGATTAGCCTTGATTACATTGTATTGCCACATGTCCAAAACTTCCACATTTACAAAACTACTCTTTTACTTTTATAGGCAATTTACTAGAATTATTTATACTTTTGTTTTCTACACTATTCTTTATCAAATTTTTTCTTCTGATTATTAATTTCACGAATTCCAGAATCATTTGTTCTTCAAGTATTAGATCTACATAGACTCTATCATAATAGATAAAATCAGAGTTTTCTGGTGGTACCATTGCCATGTGTGTGAGCCTGCACTTTCTCCGTGCCCCAACGACCAACGAAGCCTTCATCAGGACAGCTAGTATTGTCACGTTGCGCAGAAATATGGTAGGTGCACGGTGCATTTGGTACAGTAATAAGTGGTCAACAAGCAATTGTAGCTTCTTACCCACTTCCCTAACTATATTCAAGAACCATCGATCGTCACCTGCGTGGTGTACTCAATTTAGCCAAGCTGTGTACCACGATGCATGTAATTAAAGTTTATTCATATTAACTATAAATATTTGTGTTTTTATATGTTATAATCTTATAACACCAGAGAACATGTCAGAGGTATGACAACTTGAAGAAACCATTATTTTTGCATTGCCAGCCATCTGCTATTTTACAGTTTCAAAATGGCCAAATCTTGAAAACATTTTTATAGAAAATAAGTTTGATAATTTTTTAAAATTAAAAAATACGGCATCAGATAATATTTGTCATGTTACTGACTAAGCTTACAGTAATTCATGACCTCGTTAAAGTCCTGAATAAAAAATGTATAATTGATTTAATTACGTTTCTATTTATTTTTATATTTTAATGAACTAGCGTCCCCTAGAAACTGTAAAATTTTATAGTTTTTTTGATTAATATATATTTTTATTTGCATTTCTTACGATGGACAAATTTCGACAAAAACAACACTGAAAAATCTTTCTTTGTTGCCCGATGGTTTATTATTTATAGATAAGTCCTGTGTAGTACGATAAACTATTTATAAGGTTTTTTTGCATTATTGATTCCTTATTCTAAGTAATGAAATGAGCTTAGCGTGACTTTTTTTTATCTGGTAGTGATTCCATAATAGCTCTTTCTACTGTACTTAAATCTAAAGGTAATCTTTAAGTTCAGTGACTGATTATTTTTTTTAGAGAGTTGAACAAAGGCGATGATAGGCCAAGCTTTGTATAAAATATGTTTTTCCCGTAAACTGAAATTTTAAGTTACAGTTCGTCTGGATTCAATTGTAAGAAAAAAAATATAAACAGTTTTTCCTAAGTTTAATCATGTCAACATTTCGTGAGAATTCTGTACTGGTTTTTAAGTTTTAGGTAATTACAAATCCTTACATGACAAATCATTACAATGAAAAAATTTGTCATATCTAAAGAAACAATTAAATTTTTTTGGTATTCAGTGCACTTACAAAAAAAAACTTTTCAACTTAATCCAAATTTTGTTTTCTAAAATTTGGTGAGACTAAAATCCACGCAAAAACACTTTTGCAACAGGAACAGTACCATGAAGATTTAAACTTTGTCATACATTTTATTTATTCGGAAACTATGATCAACTAGTTTTATTTGAATAGCAGTTTCTATAAAAGTACTATGACCTCGTATTCTATTAAAAATCTTTAATCTATCAAACGTTCTTTTTTCTTTAACTTTATTCAGTATCAATCTTATGCAAAATCTTTGTTGATCACTTATATATTTATAAATGAAACGTTTAATTCACCTATAGCAATATTTTTTTTACATATTTGTGTTTAACCTATCCATTAAACTGACTATTATATATGCAATAGGATATAAATTTGATTTTTTATATTATGTTAGCAAACTTGTCACTTTTGTTGTTTTAAACCATGCTGTTAATAATATTTTGTAGCAAGCAATAGCTTCATCAATATTATTGACGAAAGATGTAGGTTGGTGAGTAAATATAATCAATGATCATAGTAGATCCTTTTGAGCAGAATGGATAGAAATGGATGCACGGTAATCGCTGATTTAATTTACTAATCAATCGACATTTTTTATTACTTATCCATCGAATAGCTCGGAAGAGAAATATTCTTACTTTAACTTCATCAACATTATTTCTGTCAACAATTAGTTCTTATTTATTTTCAATATGTACTGGTAAATAAAACGAAGAAAGATCTCTTTTGTTTACTATACTACCTTCATTATACTCTAATGTGGGCTGGTTAACAAAATTCTCTGATTCATGTAAAAGCCTTTAAACGTTCTTAAAAATGTATTTTGTGCTTGATGCGCAACACTTCACATCTATGTGATACTTATATTTTATCAACAAAAACTGTAATAAATTACTAATATAAAATCATGAACTGAAATCTCCTCGTTACAGTTTTCAATTCTATGAATATAATTATCATTAAAACTTTTTTTTTTTTACACTTAATATCTATTTTTGGTACATTTTGTTTGTGATATAAACCTTTTCATGAAATTTTTTGTACAAACATCATTATTTTAATCCAAACAAGGAGTATTTCCTGAATGTGGTCAATAAAGCAAATGTTTGATCACAAATTTTTGTAGCAGTTTATTTTTAATACGAATCTTAGCAATATATGTTTACAAATATCGGATAATTATTCGTTTATTTTTATATGATCTCACTCAATTACTATTCGGCAATCTCTCGTTAATCCATCTCTATCTAGTCCAAAGAATAGTTGATGTCAACTAAATTACAATTTCTCTAATTTCTTTAACTCCCATCAGCCCAAATCTACCTTTTTGTCTTTATATGTAAAAATATTTCTTTATAAATTTAAATTCTGGGCCAAACTGTGCTTTGAATATCAAGTTTTGCACCTAAACAGTTATGTTTTTATAATAAATATATTTTTGACTCGCGAGTTGAGAATATTTATTTAGTTATGTAATGTATTTGATCGTTAAATAAATAAACTACTAATTCAATGTAAATAAAATATATAGTTTATGAATTATAGAAAATAAGAAGATAAACATAAGAAGGAATACAACAAGTATTGTTGTGCAAGTATAATAGTTGATCAGATACACATTTAATTAGCTAGCTAGCTGAATGGTTACGCACTAAACGATTTTGGAGCTCGTAAGTAGCGTGACACGTTACCAACATAATCGATAACCACTATGCCAATCATAATTTTTTCCCTTTTACAGGTTAGGTCTTAGCCTTGGAGATCGCCTCGCAGACGATTTCTCCTCAATACATCTGATTATCTGGTCCACGTGTCTTTTTTGTAAAGTGTTATTCACATCTTTGATCACAAGCGTACTAGGCATTGTTGTTTGACAATCGTGCCTTCAATTCATTTTTCACAGCACGCGCAATAATCATTGATCATGACGCTACCATTTTCATGTAACTCCAACTATCTCTTACCTTATCGGCCTTGTATTTGTGTCTTTTGATTTTTAAATACCTCGTCGTATACAATAAAAACGTGTCCTCAATTTCCTCTTATACATCAGATAGGATGGTGTTCTTTTTGTTCCAAAATGCTCGATACTACAATGGTCCCACAAAAATATACTTATCACAGTATCTCAATTGTCTTCCTCTTTTAAAATTGTTGCAACCTTATCTTTGAAAGTTTTAACGAAATTTGCGGCTACACCATTCATCGCTGGATAATATGGAGGCAAGAGCGTATGCCTCACACCATTGTGCTCTAAAGATTCACGAAATTCCTTACTTTTAAATTGAAGACCAGTGCAATGGCAAACCGAACCTTGAAAATAATGTTTTTAATTCGGTTACTAATTTATGTGTTCTAGTATACGATTAAAGATTGATAACTTCTAGCAATTTAGAATACACATCAACAATAATTAAAAAATTTTTTTCGAAAAATTGACCAGCAAAATCACAACGTATGCGTCTCCACGACTTATCTGGCCATGGCCAAGTAGTTAACGGTATTTGTCGCGGCTTTTTTAGTTAAAATAAACCAATTCTATAATTTTTAACCAGGCTTTTAATATTATCAATAACATCTGGTCACCAAGCATATGAAATTGCGAATATCTTGATTTTTACAATGCCGAGATGCGTGGTATGCAATTCATTCAAAACTAATTTCTGTATCAAGTCCGTAACGACTGGTCTCCAGCCCCAGAATAATTATCCCTTTTCGATTTTCAGCTCCAATCTTTTTAAAAAATAAAGTTTTTCATTACTAGCTATGTGACTTACTTCAGGCTAGTCATTCAGAACATACTTACTTATTCTACTTAAAAGAGTATTTTTTTTAGTTTCGTTTGTCAACATTTTATAATCAAAAGCACTTACATTTTCTTCAAAGAGTTTTATTTGGGAAAACGAAGTGTCTATCAGCTCAGTATTGTCTTGGCAATTGGCGATTGGCAACCTAGAAAACGCATCAACATTCGAATTCACTTCCTACTTAATGTGCTTTATTACATATCTCAATCACGACAGATAGTATGCCTAACATGCATATGGAAAGTGGTTTTAGTCCCTCTGATCTGTTATCTATAAATTTCGGATAAGAATTCACAAGTCCCAAGAATGATGTTAATTATTTCTTATAAGCAGAGCATAATGCATTTATCATTGTGTTTACGTTAAATTTCGCTTTATGCAAGCCATTTTTATCCATCACAAAATCAAATACTTTAGTTTAGTCTTGCATAAATTTACATTTATTTTTGTTGAGCTCCAAACCACTTTTTTTAGGGATAAACACACTAATTTCAAATTAGGAAAATGTTATTTTTTCTGCACGGTGAGTAAGATAGATATAACCGATGTATGCTATTGCACTTTTACATCCCCTTAAGCACTCATCAACATGTTTCTGCACATCTGCCGGTGCTGGCGATACACCATCCAGCATTTTTGTATACTAAAAAAGTCCTTTATGCCTAATAATAGCCAGAAAATCATTACATTAATCATTAACGGAAAATAGCAAGTACGCATGCTTCAAATCGAACTGAGAGAAAAAAACGCCTCTTTATAATACCAAAAAAATCTCGTTAATCTCGTGTAGTGCGTATTTGTCAGTTATAACAAATAGGTTTAATGTGACACTAAAATCATCGCATATTCGGATACAACCATTGCTCTTGAAAATTGGCGCACTTGTTGTAGCCCATTCACTCACATCAACCGCCGCTAAATGCCCAAGACTTAACATCCGTTCAGTTTCCTTCTCTATAAGTGGCTTTTAAGCATGCGCCCCTGTTCTGTATTTCATCCCAATGGGTCTTGCACCACTTCTTGAGTGAATTTTTACTTTGCTTTTAATACACTTTGCAAATTACTAAACATTTATGTAAATGTATTACTTAATTTACTTTTAACCTTTTCTAGCTTTACTTTCTTTACTTCAAAATTCGCTTCTTTATTGATTTTAAAAGGCCACAAATAAGAATCCATCAGCTATTATCTACCGAGCAATTGAAACGACAGATTCTAAAGTTTTCTTTACGTCTTTCATACTCTGATATCGTATGCTTTCAACCTAACTTCCGTGTCTACAAGATCGTGTGCACTAAATTTTTCTTTGTAAACGTTTTTCGAAATAATAGTCACAGACGTACCTTTATTTATTTGTATCAGCAACTCAACATCAGATACAATTACGTCCACAAACATTGGTTTAGCATCCCACATTATTTACAAATTTTATTTTACCTACATAAAACGCAAAAAATTCTTTCTGGAGTGTCTTATTAATGTTGTCATCTACTTCTTCTAATAGTTGAACAAATTTTTTTATCTTCCTTGCACACACGTCTAAGGTGCCCTTTTTGATGTTACATATTACATGTTCGTTCCTCGTAACGACAAATTTTATCTTGATGATTCATCTTACCACATTTTTTTGTTTTGCTTTCATCAGTTTTGCTGTGTTGTTGTGTATAGCTGTGCTGTTCCTGATTGATTGGCTTGAGAAAAATTTGGAATTTAAGAACCTCTTGCTTACTGCTATTCTTTTGTTCTTATTTATTATATACATCCAAAACGCTTTCATTTGCTGATTCGTTTGCAATGGCTTCCTTATAAATTTCTCTAAAATTTTAAGTTACTTTCTTATACAAAATTCTCTTTGTATCTGCATCCTTTAACTAGCAGACGAATTGGTCTCTCAACGATCCGTTAAATCTTTACAATTAAAGTGCAATGACACTTTGTTCAATGTCGCACAAAAATCAGCAACGGACTCACATTCTTCCTGACTCGCTCGATTAAATTTGCAGCATTCCAACAACTCTGATGACTTCAGATTAAGATGATTTGATATCAACTCAACTAAATCCTTTTCCTTTTAAATTTAAAAAAGGCCAGCGTCACTGTTTAGTTCGAAATTAATTCAAAAGCACTCTCATCTAATCGCATTAGCATTTGAACAGCTTGCTTGTAATCATCTCCAATATCTTTTGTGATAAACATAAACTTTAAGCGCTCAGTAAACATTGCCCAGTTGTCTTTATGCAGACAGAAGTCTAATTTCGTTGAATCTCCTAGTCCTTGAAAAAAAGTAAAATTTAAAATACGATAAAAAAATGACAGACATCCCTGACAGCTTGGTTTGATTTAAATGAAATCGTTGAGTTTAAAAGATTATTGGAGTATGTAGATGTTCCCAAAACATTTATTTTTATATTTACCTCAAATTTTAAGAGGAAGGAAAAACCATTGAAGGAAATACATAATTAGTCCCATTTTATAAATAATACAGAAAACTGTGCTCTTCTCCATGTACATTAAATTATTGAATCTAATTATAAACTATGATAACGTTCAATTTAGCTATTAAAAACAAAATTATCTTCAACCAAACCGATTTCACCAAATAATTTGCTTTACGTAAATAAAGATTAGATTCAGTGTATTTTCAGATAACTCAATCAAAAAAAAATTTTTTTTTTAATTAAAAGTGAGAAAACTAATATAATTCAATTTATGAAGCGTCTTGTAGGATCAGAAAAAGCTAATTTGTACAAAATATAAGTTTATTACTTTACTGGTATCCCCCAAGGCAGCTTCACTTACTCAGTATAAAATAATTTTTGAAATATTTGATATCTTTTGTTTTTACATATTATATTTTCCTGCGTATAATTTCAGAACATATAACACAGTACCCTAGTCTTGACATCGCCCACTCTCAATACACGAATGTTTGAAATATTACATTTCGAAAAAATTTTTATTTTTGCCTACGAAGCAAAAGTACCTCTTTTTTCCCATAAGGCTGTAAAAAATTGAATACGCACCCTGGAAGCATAATGAATACACTCATTTCCTAGATGAAAAAATTTTTAATTAACTAAGTGATAATATAGTAACTTACTATACGATTTGTTACGTAACTCACAAAGATGCTCATAAGCCCGACAGTAGCATTTATATGAATTTTTCAGTTGAGGTATTAAAAAGAATTTCTGAAGATCCCCCACTCCATGAACTTCATGTAAAATTTGGAGCAATAGTTATGTTACTGAGTAACTTAAGTTAAAGTAAAAGTTAACTTGGTGAAAAATTAAAGTATAGGTAACAGCGTGCTTAATAATACACGATTACAAAATACTAAATTATTTAAGTATAGTATTAAAGAAAAAATAATAGTTTAAAAAACTGGGTAATGGAGTTTTTCACCAAATGTGAATTGAAATTCAGGTAATTCGCCATCGTTACCTCTTATATTGTACACACAGTATCACTCCTTAATTTTAGTATTTTCTATAATAACTAATAAATTGCAAGGACGCAGTTTTGACAGTATAGGCTATTACTAAAAAAAATTCTTTATTTAACCTAAAATAATTATGCGTAGTGTTATTACGATGCAAAACTTAAAATGGCATCACCGTACAAATTAAAGGTGATAGTAACTATTAACTAAAAAATGTTATGTGAAAAGCAAATTTGAATTAAAACGTTAGAGTTTCAATTAGGAACTCATTATTATCTTTCAAAGAAAACGAAATTTATTTCAGAAGAGGTTAATGCAAAAATTATAAGACATGCTTTTAAGTTATAACACTTATTTGATTAAACATTAATGTTTACTCGTAGGAGATTCTAAAGCTTTGAAAAAAAAAATCAATAGTTTAAAAGTTGCAAGATGTTTTTTCTGATGTAAACACCAATCGCACGAGGGTGATGCTGGCATAGTGGCACAGAGGATCTCGGACACCAGAGTCAATTACAAAGGCGTCAAATTTATCAAAATTTGAATTTATGTAAAACAAATTAATAACTACACTTTGGCACATTTTCAAAAACAAACAATATAAATCCAAAAAAATATAATACTTTGTTGGTAGCAACGATACGATAAAAGAAGACAAATGAAAACTTTCAAGTTCATGACGAATTTAGCGAGCATAATCTAACATCAAAAATAATTATATTCAAACACGAAAGAGTCCCAACATGAGGATCCGTAAAAATAATAAACCTAATTATACAATCACAGTAGTCCATCTGTTTGAATAAAGAGAAAATTTTTGATCATTTTAAAATTAACTGCAATGCTTTAGTGGACAATGAAGCAGCACTCTTTCATTTATTAATTGTAAATTTACAATACTTTTTTATGATACACGAGGAGCCTCTTTTTCACTAACAATCAATTAAAATAAATTTGATAACCTGGCGTGAAATCGCCTTGAGATGCTTTACACCATGTAAAGACTAGCTTCTACTCGAAACCGACTTCCCTATAAAAAATATTAGCGCTGAAATAAGTCGTAATCTACATCGTTGATTTAGCGTTTATTACATGTTGAATCAATGCTGATTCAGCATTGAATCAGCGTTTGTTGAAAACAATAATAGTAATTAACTTCAAAACAGTGCATTTTTCATGGTAGCATTGCAGTTTGCAATTAAAATAGATTATTTTTGAGCTTACAACCTGTTACAACAACATGTTCTCCAGTTGATAATAAGTCAACGTTGATTCAACGCTGAATCAGCATTGATTCAACATGGAATAAACGCAGAATCAACGATGTAATTTACGACTGATTTCAGCATTGATTCATCACTGATATTTTGGATAGAGTTTGCTAGGCAATACCTATTTGCATCGAAGAAAAAAAACAGATGGTGGCAAATATCAACAAAAAATAGACAGAGCGAGCAGGCATACGATTTCCCAACAAAATGCAGACAGACCTCGCTAAACCGAGTTGACACGAAAAACTTGGCAATTTCGGAAACACACATGGTTGACACTCTTCATGTAAAAAACTACTACTTATATCTTCGTATTGTCAGGCCACCACGAAGGACTAAAGAGGAGATATTGACTTGGATTTTGGTGTTGTCAATCGGCCTTGTGCCATAACGCCTTGATTCGGATCCCAACGAACTCTGGCTGTTCCTTTTACTTTGCGAGCTCTCTCCGTTTTCCTTTACTATCTCACATTTCCGCGATCAACCCTATAATTCACCAACGCCAATGCACGCCCATTTACCCAGTTATTTAACCACACATCACATAGCAACCGATTAAGCTTTAGCAACGGTCCCCACTTTGACAATCTATCCGGCCAAGCTATACGGTGATTTCCAAAAGGTAAGAAATTAATTCCCAAAGTAAACATTAGAATCATTATAAGATGGTTTGAGTTTATTGCATAGTGATATATAAATGTTAAAAACTTGGAATACTAAGATACTCTTTTTAAGATACTCTCTGTCTATTTGTGGTTTATTGTTTCCATAATTATGTTTTAGAAAGTGAAAACCAATTTTGGAAGAGGTTTTTGAACCTTTAAGTAATACTTTCAATAAACGTTGTACAATCTGTGAAAATCAGTAATTAAATTAATTGAATTACATTTTTTTGTTTCAAGCTGACCTTTGGTGGATTTAAGTACAGTTGAACAAAGTCAGTAGAAACACAAATACGTTTTTATTCGATAGTATCATATTACATGATACCTTACTATTTCATAATGAAAAAAATGATTAAGACAGTACATAATTAAACGTAATCCCATTGTTAATTTTTCTAATTACAAATTATATTAAATCAACATAAAACATGTGCATAAATGCATGTTGTGTGATGTCTAAGCCTTAATCAGGGATTATTATGGTGTTTACGTGATGTAGTTAGGTTTCTACAGCAAGAAATTTTTGATTTAACATTGATAATTATATAGCAATCAATACTATTGTATAATATACTAATATAATTGGCGGTAGAAGAGTGTGCAACTCTAGGTAAAATAATAAGATTAACTAGTTATATGTCAATTAGGTCTTCTTTATTCAATAATAACAAAATGTAGCAGTCAATAAAAACAAATTAAAGTTAGAATAATGAATGATATTAAACACATATTTATTATGAAACAATTTTGCATATTAAGGGCTCCCGGATATTTATTATTAATTAATGGTTATCTTCCTTGACACAACTTATTAGTATAAACAATTAATTTTATCTCTAATTCAAAATCATAAGCGCAATTCATATCATCGTACCACTTACGCGACTAATTGACTACGTCAAACGCAAAATTACGTGTAAAAAGTAACTTTGGACCACAAGGCTACAAATCTCAATTCTTATTAACAAAACTCGTATTTGATAAAGGTGCAGTATAAAAATTCTAACAATCTTTAAACATACAATATTCAGCATTTTTCACGCTACTTGGTTTATTTCCTGAGTAAGCTAAATAACAGAAATAAAAAAAGGACAGAAAAGGAAACGTGATAAAAAATAGAATAATGTCTAACTGTAAGGTCACCGTTTAAAATTTATCGTCTCAGCGGTAAGATATTATCAAATCATCTGATAAATCTGGCTGCTACCTCAGGTTCACATCCTTGAGAACTTACAACCATAACTGGAAAGCAGGCGATGTTGGAAGAGAAAATGGCGTCAACTGTGTTTTAGCGCACATGTTAATGATAGTTACCGAGACTTGGCCTAAAGGAAGTCACCATGGTCATAGTTTTCCCTAGTGCTCATAAATGATCTAATCGATTCTTTTTTCTGTCGCCGGTGCTTTTTTAACTGTGGTCCTTTTTTCCTGGTTAATGACACCGATATGACAATCTCTCGTTGAATCGCTTCACGCTTTTTCATAACCGGTCGTCGTTATACTCAAGCACATGTTACGCTGAATTATCCCAGTGACCCCGTATCATCCTCTCCACCACTCATATTGTATTCAATTGAGCGAAAACCTGTTTAAAATTGCTTTTCTCTAGGATCTGTTCCAAATAAATACCGTCCGGGTAGTGGACATTAAACTCTAGTGTGCGTCCTTTCCCAGACCCTTAAAGATTTCCGCTAACTATTAATGGATCATACTGATGGCGTGGCGGTGATGCAGCAGTCGAGCTGGCGCTACTCTTGCTTGGATTGCATAGACCTTCGGCATCTTTCCTGGATTCAACTCCTATTTTCTCAGTGTTCCCTTTTTAGTTTTCGATGATCTAGTTTTATCAACGACCGGTAATTTCCTGTACTACCGAAATAAGGTTTGACCAAAACATTAAAGTATATACTGACATGGATACATCCTATCGTACAGAAATGGCATAAGATCAGATTTTAATTATTACATAAATTAATAATGACTCATAAGCTAAGACTACACCACCAGAACAGTTCAAATTGAATCTAATGGTCTATATTCCTGGTCTTTTAATTATGATGTTGAAAATTTAAGGTTTCCAATCTTTTTTTCAACCCTGTAGCATTTAGTTTTATAAACCGTTCTTGATCGTGTCGATGTGCCTTTCTAAAGTTATGTCTTCCAGCAGATTTAATGGAGCGTTCGGGTGTGTAGCTGGCCACTTAACGCCATTCACTAAATAATTTAGTATGTCTCTAGTAGATCCAACGTAGAACTCTATTTTTTTGCGACGTTTCTTCCTCTCATCACACTGACGAACAATCTCCTGAATCGCCTCTAGTTGTTAACGTTACATTCCTAAATAAAAAAAACCAGGTGTAGATCTTGGGACCCCTAAAAGATGTAAAACATTAAAAAAATATTATTAAACTCGGTGGAATTTAATTGTCTATAATAAAAATAGTAGTTTTCGTCGGATAAGTGCCATCTCTCAAAGAGATGTAAGATAGCCACGGAGCGATGGCGCTTACGTGGCGAATCCTTTTTTTCCTATCAAGAGCACACCAGGTGTGCCTCTCAAAAACGCCCATTAGCATATAAGAACGAGAAAGTATAATAATACATGACGAAGAGTATCTATACTACCTATTTACAAATAGGTACATACATACATCATGTTTAACAATACGTTCGTGTGTATTACTTTCTCTGTTTCTTTTCAGATACTTATGCGTAGTTGAGCACGTACGCAAATTTCATTGGCTCTTTACTGAAAACGTTTAGAATGGAGTTTGAATAAACACAATTGGAAGACTCTGAGAAAACTTTGAATTCTCGTCAAATATTTACGTTTTAAAATAATCCCGTTCACAAAGAAGAAGTTTTTAAAAAATTATGAAAAAAAATACTAATTCTAATATTAATTTATTATTTTCTACAAGCGCAAAATATTAAGAAAAGCAATGAAAAAGGCCAACCAGTATGAGTACAATAGAGAGAGAGTGAGCGCGACAGCAGACGATCAATGACTCTCTTCATCTCGCTTACTCTTACAAGTACTGCCGAAATTCCTTTTTCATTTTTTTTCTCAACATTTTACGCATTTTAAAACAATAATAAAAGTGCTTGTTGATAGAAAATTTTTCACCTTACACACTGGTATTTTTATTTTTTCTGTATTTCAAACTATTACAAGTTATAAGCAAAACGAACTCTAAAACATGATTTTAACATTATTAGACTGCTTAAAAATAATTATAACTATTTTATTTGAAATCAGTGTGCTTAATTACATATAATACGAAAAAAACCTAATTAACGATCAATTTTCTAACTTCAAATTTTCTTGGTTGGTGTACAAAAGTAATAAGAACAGAGGTTTGATCGATGTGCTGCCTGGCACAATCGATAAGGTCCCCGATTACTAATCTGAAGGATGTGGATTCGACTCTTGGAATCAGTAATCCGTATATTATATGTAACATATGTATACATATGTACATGCTACACATACAATACATACATGATATTTAATTATATATACACGCGAGCACGCGGTGGCTCAGTCGACTAGGTCGTGGATTGGCACGCGGGAGACTGTGGTTCAATTCCCGGCCAGTGCGACTTTTCAAGCAAGTACCTCTGTGATTTTTCACATGTGCTTTTTCACCGAGCAATTCTCCTCGAGGAGGGTTTAGGCGACCTTCTCGCAGCACAAATTGCCTAATTTCTCCCTATCCCCCTCCCAGTAATGGGAGGCCTCCCATCCCTTTTCTTGTCTCTTTCCCAAGTGCTAAGTGCCCATAGTAAAGCCTTTTATAGGAGCCGGACGTAGAGCACTCTAATATATATAAAAAAAAAAAAAGTTATATATACACCCTTCTATATAGCTATATACAAGTAGTACAAGCGAGTTTACGCGTACTATTTACAGAAGAAGCTATATACACAACAATATAGTTATAGCTACCGTACATACGTATATATAGATATACAAATTACACCACGTGTACACATATGGATTAAATGAAAAAGTAGACTTATTATGTACTGTCGATCTTCACTTTATTCGTTAAAAACGTGTTACAGCTATTTCAGTATCACAGTACCTTCATCAGACAGATGTACATCAAGACTTAATAATATACAGCGCTCTCTCAAGAACATACACGCTGCGCCGTGGTCGACAATCAGATAACAGGGGCTATACACACACATACATTCACACATTCATACGTACACATATAAATGCATACAGTTCGTATATAGTCAATAATACTGGTCATTTCAAAGCTCCATTAAGTAGAGGCGAATTATTCAAATTTAACATGTCATTCAATAAGATTTTAGAGTCTTTTAATTTATTAATTTCTAGTGCTTCTAATGCATCTAATTTTAATCCTTTGTTACATGTGTGTAAAATCTTAAAATTGTTATTGTAAATATGATTACATTTAAGAATGTGATTGGCATAACTAGAAGTATCTAGTTGTTTTTCGTAGGCATTTTCGTGTTCCTTGAGTCTGAACTTGAAAGCTCTACCTGACTGTCCTCTATATTTCTTATCACAAGAACCACAACTAAGTTCGTAAATACCTGATTTGTTTTCTTTTTCCGTCTGATCTTTACTATTTTTGATGATAGTTTGTAAAGTTTTCTTTGATTTAAAAGCTATGTTTATATTGTACTTCTTCAAGTGCTGTTTAATCTTTTCTGACAATTTGCCTACGTAAGTAATAACATGATACGGTGCAGTTTCTCTTGCGGACTGAGGGAAAACTTTGTTTATAGCTTTCTTATACTGTATATTTTTAATTAACTTGTCGATAATGTTGGAATCATAGCCATTATTGTTAAAACAAACTTTACAAACCATCATCAAAAATAATAAAGATCAGACGGAAAAAGAAAACAAATCAGGTATTTACGAACTTAGTTGTGGTTCTTGTGATAAGAAATATAGAGGACAGACAGGTAGAGCTTTCAAGTTCAGACTCAAGGAACACGAAAATGCCTACGAAAAACAACTAGATACTTCTAGTTATGCCAATCACATTCTTAAATATAATCATATTTACAATAACAATTTTAAGATTTTACACACATGTAACAAAGGATTAAAATTAGATGCATTAGAAGCACTAGAAATTATTAAATTAAAAGATTCTAAAATCTTATTGAATGACATGTTAAATTTGAATAATTCGCCTCTACTTAATGGAGCTTTGAAATGACCAGTATTATTGACTATATACGAACTGCATGCATTTATGTGTGTACGTATGAATGTGTAACTGTATGTATGTGTATAGCCCCTGTTATCTGATTGTCGACCACGGCGCAGCGTGTATGTTCTTGAGAGAGCGCTGTGTATTATTAAGTCTTGATGTACATCTGTCTGACGAAGGTACTGTGATACCGAAACAGCTGTAACATGTTTTTAACGAATAAAGTGAATAACGATCGACAGTACATAATAAGTCTACTTTTTCATTTAATCTGATATGGATCTTCATCAAGTGACGACCGATAATATAGAATATGTACATATATATATAGAGAGAGAGAGAACGAGGCCCCAGTCGTGGGGTAAATAGCAACGAAGGAGCGGACCAGACTTTTCGTTGCATATTTCCCCCCACTTGACTGTCCACTGTCCACCATACAATGTTTCACATTAAAAATTTAACGAATTGATTGGTCACCTACGTTACACTGTATCAGCGCCTTTTAACTCCTCCTACGACTCGTTAAAATGGAGATTAATGAAGTCATTATCATTCTGATTGATCGCATTAGCGAAAACCTCATGCACCGTAACACCTTCCATTTTTTTGAGAAGTCGCAGTCTTTGCTGGATTCAGAGTAACTGCATCTTCATGCGTTTTAGTTTCTGTTTTTATCACTATCGTTTGCATCAATGGCCTTGCATTTGCTTCTGAAAATGGACGTAATTGTGTCTTATGATCCTCATCTGACGTTCCTTGAAATTTATGGATCTTACAATTAGACACTGTATACGTGCCATTATTTGACACATAAGTTATTATATACGACCCATTCATACAGAACCAGAAATTCCGCTAAAATTTTTGTCGATTTTATCAAGAACTTACGTGATTTCTCTAAAACCTTATAATTTATATTATATACTTTTAGACTGTGTTTCATATTGTATCATTCGGCCTTTTTGCCCTCTTTTCGGCACATCATTTGCAACCAAATCCACTTTTCTTTTACCACTCAATTTATCTCTCATCATCAAAGGCAGGTACTATTCAAATAATCAAGTCAGCATCCTTTCATTTATTAACTTTCAAATGAATGGAACAAATGTTACCCATAATAAGTGATTATTATTCCCTAACACTTTCTTTATTATATGTTATAAGACTTTATTTTGCAGATGATGTGTTAATAAAAGTACCATTTTATTATCGTGTTCGGCTAACTTTGTTGTCCACCTTTTTAACGTGAACTGTGTACTCATTACATTCATGTAACAAAAGAGTCTGATAAGAAACATATTTAGTATTAGAGTGTAAGTATTTTTTCCATAATTAAATAATTAGTTAGTGTGACTATGAATTTCGAACAAGGAGTGGCATATAGAGGAAGCAGAAAGACAAATCCTCATCAATGTGAATACATTCATCTGTATGTACTGTGAGGGCATGCAAGGATACATAAAATCACTACCTATAGTGATGCTTGCGAAGGAAATTAGATCTTCCTACTAAGGTAGAAATGAGAGAGTTAGTCAAAAACACAAGGGGCGAGAATAATAAAATAGTTTGAAAGAAACTGACAATGCGAGAGGTCAACTCAATAAGTTTCTTGGATTAAGATTAAAGTATGAGCGTCGTGCGTGGCCTTTGAACTATTTCTACTAGAAAAAGATATAGAAGTACAAGAGAACATAGTAGCTCCACTTATATTGATTACAAAGAACATTGTTATGGACTTTTGGTTGTCACAAGCCAGGTCAACGACTAAAACAATAGTGTACGGCGATGACCAAGCTGTTTTTCTGTTTCTTCTCTCACACGCATCATGCAATAGTAGGAACGGGGGTTTTATTTGAATAAATAAGATGTTTAAATAAAATTGTACGAACAGGTACTTCCATCCGGATATTTTTAACTCTGAGCCAATTTTCAAAGAGGTTCCCCGAAAAATAAAAAATGTTAGATAACGCTCAAAAAATTACGTTTTTTTTTCAGAACACTACGGGTGCGAAATAATTTTTCAACATTTTTTTTCAGATGTATTTTCAAGAAAAAAAAATTATGCAGTTTCATAATTTAACATAGTCTCATATAAGGATCCTTTATTAAATTGTATCTAAACTACTATTTGAATGTATCAAAACTTTATTTTAAGAAATGTATCCCAGTGGTAAATAAAATAATGAAAAATAAGCTATATTTTGAAAAAGAATAAACAAACAAAAAAAACACACAAAAAATCTTCCTAAAAGTAACATTTAATGAAACTCAATTAGTGACCCCATAAAAGCGTATGTCAAAATTGAGAAATTCAATAATTTTTTTCTCGAAAAATGTCTGGATAAGAATTTTGGAAAAATTCATATGCAAATATAATGTTCTTAAAAAGAATGCAATTTTTTTTAATATAACCTAATATTTTTTATTTTTTACCAGAACCTCCTAAAAAGTTAATAAAATAAATTATCTTTGTGGCCATTTAAATGTCAGAAAAAAAGTATGACTTACTTAAATGGTAAACGAATTTATGCTATCAAATGGTTCTTAATTATCACTATTGGAAGTTGAGAGAAGTTTTAAGAATATTGAATGATAAAAAAAGTGTTTGGGATGAGCGGTCCTCTCTGAATTGAATAATAATATTTCTTTTCTTTCGAATCTTCCTTTTATTAACAAATCACATTTGCAACGTAAAATTTTTATTTCCAGAAATTAACATTATTCAAGCAGTACTAGATATACTTTGATAGAAACAGGTAATGATTCTGCTTTTACTTGTTAGACTTTTTTTACTAAACATCTAAGATAAGGATTTTAAATTTTTGTAAAAATTTGAATTTTAGGGAATTCATACCTGGCTTTTGTAGAACATTGAAATGATTTGTATACATTAAAGCTTTTAAAATTTAGTAAATACTTTAGAATAAGTGTATTCTTGCAGCAAACTTTGTGAAGGTTAAGGACATTTAAAAGTCAGTAAAAAGTTTTTTAATTTTTAATATGCATGGGACTTAAGCACAGACAATTTTTAATTAAGATAATTAGTGATTCTTAGTTATTAGGGTGCTAGCAAACAGAAAAATCTAATGATAAAAATTCGAGATTATCACGCGTTACTACAATGTTTAATTAAATAGTGTACATAGCTCATACTCTTACATTCATTTAATATGACAAAATTTTATAAACGTTCAAAATCTCATTTTGTAATTAAATTAACCTTTACCTGAGGTACATTTTTTGGTGTGAGAAAATATATCCAGAAAGTCACATAACATTTCTGATATATTGCTGATAGCTATTGAGCTCAATCTTTTAATGTAACAAGATGTTGCACCATCTCTTTTTACTTTTTCCAATCGTGCTTTTAATGTGGCACTGCATACCATTAAGTATAATTGAGAAGCTTGGGTGCAACGATGTAGTTGAGTTAATAACTTGACGGCTTTTTTTGAAAATCTATAACCTCCTCCTTGAAGGGATTTGGATTCTGCAATAAGTTCTAACTCATTTGTAAGAGTATGAACTAAACAAGTAGTTCTATTATTTAGACTTAACTTTATATCATACAGCTCCATACTATCTCGACTGTTATCAAGATATTCTTCTGATTTTTTCAACAAGTCGATTGCATCTTCAAAGTGCCGTTGGGCTATACAAGAATCAAGATCCTCAATGACTTCTATCAACCAATCTGGTAATTTGTAATGGCTGTCTGTTGGAAATTTAATAATTTTAGTAAATTAATTTTATTTAAAATATTAACTTATTTTCTATAATAAGAATAAGGACCCTGTATTTTAAACAGTTCTAAATAAAAAACGTATGATTTAGAATAAGTAACTTGAGACTGCTCATGCATTCTCTATACCACAAACAGTAAAAATTATATCAATGTTGAATATTGACAAATAGTGTAGCTGTGCTATTTGCCTGAATGGAAAGGCACCTAATTTAAGTAAGTGCATTGTCAAAATATGTATACATACCCCCCTTGCACGCTTTACGCGCCTACCCTATAATTATTTATTATTTTATGCTTTTTCAGATAATAAAAAATATATTTACGTGAAAAATGTATTTGTTTAATATGAGGCAGTTATGGGAGGTACACGCAAACAGTTTCATAATATTTTCTGGACGGGTAGATAGCCCTATTATTGACAATGTAAGAACAACATTCAGTAAACTCATGTAATATTAGAATTATACTAAATTATTTTATCGTGATTTTAATTGGTATCAATAGTTTACGTCATTTACTCTAAAGGTACATTTTTTGACTCAAAAAATCAATAATAAGTATTTTTAACCGAGTAAATGAATAATTTCTTATTCGGCTGTAGTATCCAGCTCCAAGACTGGTAATGTATCTAGTATCAAGCCCGTTTGAGCTGAATATTTACTGACTTAAACTGTTTCTATCTGAAGTTTTGTACATGTTTATAAAAATTAACGTTTTCTTTCAAGTAGTAGATCAATTTATCGCACTAAAAATAAATCTAAACAAATTCATTAAAGGAGAGATTTTGGTGCATGATACAGGTTGTGAACCTATTATTGACTTTGTTCTTAATAAAAAAAAAAAGAATAATTATTTTAAAAAAAGTTGTTATTGCATTGGAAAAAGTATTTGCCGCAATGATATTGCCGTAACACTTATGCGGTGTATGTAATTATGGCAGTGAATTCTTATAAGATAGTAAAATGTACATTTTCTTATGATTTCCGGTAAGGGATAACACGAACACTGTAGTTTAATGATGCAACCTCCCTTTTTACCTATTCGTCATGAGACGCGACTACTAGCACCGAAGATTCCTTACAAAAGTAAATGAAGTGGCTAAAGTTGAAACTAAAACCTCTATTATTTTACGTGTTAAAAAGAAAACCACGAAAATTTGGCGCCATTCTATAATGTAAAAAAGCATTATGTGGAAATAACTAGAACTAAAACCTCTCCCACGCGTCTCATGACGAATGAATCATAGTATAGTATTGTATTGAATCAGTAATCCATATCATTATTTTGCTACTAGCGTGGTGTCAGTTTTTGTACATGGTTGAAAAGTTTATTCTAACTTTCCTTTTTATGTACTCGATTTATTAAATTACTGAATACATTTAATATTGCATTTGTGAGTATTGAAAAAAAAATTTTCCTCTCTAATATTTATCACATTTGCACTTATACCGAAACAAAAGCCCACAAATTTTTTAATTCTCTAAAAGACTGAGCATAGATATAGATATTTAAACGAATAAAATCTATAAACTTTAAAATCTGAATTAGCGTTCAGATACACATGTAATATGACATTTGGGAATTGATCAAACACAAAAATTGACTGCAAAACTTGTGAAATTGTGCATTTTTTAGGTTAGGTGTTTAACAAAATGTAGTTAAAAAAGAAAAATAAATAATCTTGACCTGTCCCTCCTGAGAAAGTGAGATACATGCGTCTAAATTAGTTAAATTTTTGTTAGACTGAAAAATGGCTATTTTTGTTGTTTTTTTGAGGTTAGAAATGCAAACTTATGATAAAACCATACGATATTGAGACAAGAATTTAGAAAATACAGGAAATCTTACACGGTACGTTTATCTGTGGGATCGACATAATTTACGTTTGCAAAACAGTGTATTTCACATCCATTGATTTATACTTATTTTTTAGGTTAGAAAAAAATGGGACGTGATGGAGCAATTTGGACATCAGATTTATGTTCAGCGACTCCAGAAACACATAGTACATAACAAGGCGTCTTTGTGCGTGAAATTTTTTTTTGTGGTCCTGTGTTGTTTATCTATAAACAATATTTCTTATCTTGAATTTACTGTGTGACACATTTTGAACGTATATTTTTTCCTGGATTTTAACTTCTCGGACAGGAAACGTATAATCAGTTGTAAGAACATTAAAATTAAATTAATTATTAAATGTAGTTCACGTAATAAAGGGGCTCTATTTGTTTAATTCAAAACTGGAAAATCAAATTGAATGAAAATTAAATTGTATGTTATTTTTAGTTTGGTCGACATCTTTTAGTCGACGCTGTAACAGTTTTTACCTAATTCAACATCTATTTTTCTGATTTCATAATTTTCTGTTCACGTGGTATCTAATATTGGCTTAGGTGAACTGAAGTTAATGCAAGATTATTCTCTTATTTAAATATGTCATTAAAAATCAATAATGTGTAATTTTTTTGTTCTCAATGAAACCTTTCATAAAATATTTTTTAAATTGATTCTAACAACATAAGCTTTAATTTAATTAGGTAAAATGAACCACGTACGAAGTTTTCTTAAATGGGAAGGTAACACAACTTTGCCATTTTTTCCAAATATCAGTGAAATTTGTGAATCACGTTAATCAACACCATAGTTATAGCTGCTTATTTATTAGTATTATGATCTTTGTTATAGTATCTTAAACTTAAATAAAATTGGTTCTGTTACTTCATTTAGAAGTAATTTTAAGAAAAAACATTTTTGATCTGTAGGTGATACAACATTTATCCTGACAATAGTAGTTTAATCTCTGAACCCTTGTCATAAAATCTATATTATTTTTAGCGGTCACGGTTGTTTTCGCCCGGACTAGACAAAAGGGCATAGTTTTCGTTCGAATTCCGGAAAAGGGCATAGTTTTCATCCAGGACCAAATCCAAAAGAGCATAGTTTTCGTTCGAACTTGGGTAGAAGGTATAGTTTTTTTTAGTTCGGACTTAGGAAACGGCATAGTTTTCGTCCAGGCTTTGAAGCAGGGCATAGTTTTCGTCTGGGGCGTCAATATGTGTTAATCTGTATATACTACACACTTTCCCATTCTGAATTTTTTTCCGGAGCATATTGGAAAATAACAAAAAAAAGAGGTACTTTCATTATTAACAAAGCTAAGAAGTAACATTATATGGTTTAACAGACTTTTTTTATCCGTGTTGATCTTAATACGCTCTTTTCACAACCTATTATTTCACAATTACTATCGAGTTGACGCCGGCACTTTGTTTGATCATAATGTCGTTTGAGCTCTCCATTTTCCTCAAATTCAACTACACAACTTCTCGGAGAAATTTTACGTACTATGACAGCTTTTGAAATTTTTGAATGATTTTCCCGAAAATCCTTTGCTATTGCCACGTGTCCTGTAATAAACTCATCATCTCTTTTTCCTATAAAATTTTTTACTTGTGCATCTTTTTTTTGTTCTTCTATCAGGACGAAGTAATTGCAAAAGTGTTCACAATTCTCAGTTATACAACAATTTTGCTGGCGTTTCGTTTGTTATAATATGTTTCGATGTTCTGTAATCAGATAAAAAATTTTGTATTGCGTTTAGTACGCTCACAACCTTGACTTTCGACTGTGAGTTTCAATTTTTTTTGTCTTGACAAAACCCTCTAGAAAGTTGCTGGATAATTTGGAGCTGAATAAGTGTGCTGTATACCTAACTTCTTCAAATGAGCTTGACACTCAGCACTTTTAAATTGTGTACCCGAGACGGTAATAATATGAAACGGTAATTCATGTTGCACAAAAATTTTACATAGGATATTAATTTTGTGTTCAGCTGACATATTTTTTACAATATAAATTTCAGGCCACTTTCCGTATGCATCATTGAATAAAAAATACATATGTTGTAAGTACGATTCTCTGATGTCCACATGTACTCTATGCCAAGGTATATTGGATCACTGCCAAAGTGATACTTTCATTTTAATTGAAGTATCGCTTAAGTATCACATAAAGCTTACAATATTTTGCCTTTTCTTATAGTTGTTTGTCAATACCCAGCCACCACACAACCAATCTTGCCATATTCTTCATTTTTACAATTCCAAGATGACTTTCATACAGTTTTTCTATAATTAATTTTTGTAGTTTTAACGTGATGATTAAGCGTTGATCCCACATCAAAAAGTTTTTTTCAATTGTAATTTTGTCTTTTCTTAATACATACGCTTTTAATTCAATTTGATAGTGTTTTAACTGGCACTGCAGCCACCCATTGATTACCATCCATTTGACAATGGTTAAATTTTAATCCTTAGCTGTTTCTCGCATAATCATCTTATGATCTAAGCATACAATTTTACTTTTTATACATAGTGTAAAATATGTGTTTTTTTCCGTATTTATTATTTCACAGTACTCAGTATTATTATTTTGGCACTTATACACTCTATATAGTAATTAAATGCTGACAGGAAATAGGCCCAATTTTGTAAAGACTCGCAGCCATTTTTGAAAAATCCTTTTCGGGTAAAAGTATTCTGCTCAAAGGCTTATTGTTAGTTCTCTAAGTGGATTGTCACACATAAAGGTAATCATAAAACTTTATAACTTCAAAAATAATCACTGCAGCTTCTCAATCAGTTTGCGAATAACTTTCTTGCGCTTTCGTTGAACGCTTTGACGCAAATGTTACCTGTTTTTCTCCATCGGCATGGGGTTGACTTATATCTGCTCCTTAACCATGCGTTAAAGCATGGCACGTGATAGGTAACGGGGAAGAATGATTATAATTAATTACGGCACGTTTTAATTCGACTTTTACTTTATCAAACGCTCTCTGACAGCTTTCCAACAAAAAACCTCACAAAATTCATACATTTAGATAAAACTTCTAAAATGTCCACTCCATTCTTAAATAGTCCATCATAGTATTTTATTTTACCTCAGAATAATCGTAATTCTTCACGATTTGACAGTGTTTTTATTTGAACAATCACTTTGTACTTTTTTTGTCTACACTAATATTACCATTGCATAATCTATAACTTATCTCTTTTTTAGAAAAATGATGTTTATGTACACGCATTTTTAGTCCACATTCTTTTGGACGTGGAAAAACCTTATCGAAATTCTCTAAATGTTTTTTGTTCATTTTTCCTGTAATTAACACATCGTCTGCTACGGCTGCTGTTCCATCAATATTTTTCAAAATGTCCTAAATAGTTTAAAAAAAAATCTCAAATCTGATGCTATACCATACATCATTTACAAACACTTGAATAAACGTTGAAATTCTTTTTTACTATTATTTTCTGTTTCTCTTTTTTTAATTGCTTGTAAATACACGACATCATGATCGAAGTTGAGCGGTGCAAAGCGTATTGTTTTCAACTGAGGGTTAACTGTAATTTTTGAATGTGCACACAAACGTACATTGCCGTTGGGCTATATCGCACAGACGGGTACTTTGATCTTTTTTTTTTTTCAAAATCAAATATCTAAGGAACGAGCTAAGATAAAATAATGATTTCTGTTAGAACACACTCGTGAATTAATGTGGAATATCGGAAAAATATTTGTAAGTCTTTTTTGTTTTTGTAACCTCAAAACTTTACAAAAAACACGATTTTTTCAGAAAAACGTATAAGAATGTTTTAAATTTAACCTAATTCTCTCTTTGGTCTGCACAAACCTGTTCAATATGAGACTTTATGATGTAAGTAACTGCGTTATCTAAATATGGGTACCTTTTAATGCCTAACATAATCTTAAAACAGCAAAAAACGATGTATTTCGATAAAAAACCTTTTATCTTCCACACCAATTAAAGCTAAAAACGTGAATTTAGATCAATCATAATAATAACATATGAAGGGCTTAGCTTTTTTTTGGTATTTCATTTCAATACGCTAAAAAATTTTCGACATCTTTTGACAAAGATGTTTCATTACATTCGTTTCTTCTTTTGTGACTATTTATCATTGAAATAAGAGGATTGGATAGATACATGGTCCTCTTAAATATGTATTCGATGTGATGAGTTCTGCTGTTGTGTCTGGCACGATTTAAGAAAAATACCTAAAATAAATTTTTCTTCAACTTTTAGAATAAATGTTACCTACATAATATTACAGCCCAAAGTTTGGATATTTTGGTAATACATTACCTACAATATTTGTGCCATAATTCACATGCATCTTCTGAGAAGTAGGCCATAGGCATCGGGAATTTTCTTGCTGTTGCGCGCCCATGCATAAGTACTGAATAATTTGTGTAGCGAAGGGCTTAGTCTCGACCATTCATACAATTCATAGTTTAATTTATACTTTTTCAAGCAAAACTTTTCTAATTTATCGAGGCCCAAAGGTTTCTTGCATTTAAAAGCAGTTATTACGGTAGCGAGATTGCAAACGAGGGTATTGTTTATCACTATAGCTTTAGCGAAAATTCTTGGATCCTCAAAACACGTTTGAGCTACATCACCTGTATTTGTCGTTCCATGACCTTGGATTATTTGATCAGTTTGAACATGCAAAGCTTCATATAATTTCTTTTTCCCTATCTCTTTTTCTGCTGTTGTATTTGGCACGATTTAAGAAAAAATATCTAAAACAATTTTTTCATGATTTTTTGAATAATATTTTTTAAAATGTCTGTAGGGATGAAGGGAAACAGATTAGTAACATTAAATAAGATTAATCGTGCATTATGTGGGATGTTGAGATCTCTAAGTTTACTTATTAGTTGACTTGTGTCTAAAAATAAAAATCTAGTTGATAATAGCTCTTCGTTGTGTGCTGATTCAAAATATGAAATTATAAAATTGATATCCATTTGCTTAGAACAAAGCTATTTCATGTTCAATAAAAAATATTATTTACAACTTAACGGTCTTGCGATGGGCTCCCCTCTCTTTCACTTTCCCAGTGAGATATTCGTGTCGTACGTAGAGGACCTTATATTCGATTCAGCCTCCCCCTCACCAGTAATGTTCTACACAGGTCGAGGTACGTCGATGATGTGTTTTGCATTTGGAAGGGTACAGAGAGGACAATGATTAGTTTTCTTAACTATATAAACGATTTAGAACCGGGTATAAAGTTTATAGCTGAAATTGAAAATGACGATAGTTTAAATTTTCTAGATTTCAAAATTACACGAAAAGACCGTGAGTTGTCGTATGAAATTTATTGGAAATCAACTTTCACAGATACGCTGGTACCACCCGATTCAAAACAATCTATTAACATAAAAATGAGCGCTTGTACTCTTTCGTAGATATACTATAATTAACAGTACCTTTAACGAAATCAAGGTACTATAAGGAAGTCAACCTATTAAAATGTTTAGCAATTAATAATGGCTACAGTGAAAACCTTATGGGTAAGTTAGTTTTTAAAATAAACAATAGACTTATTTTAAAATATCTTTATCCAGTTACAACAGAAGACAACAAATTCTACTTGTTGAACTATGTACCCATAGTATATGATAAAGTTAGTAATTTTTTAAAGAAACATAATGTAAATACAATTACAGTAAATAAACGTAACTTAAAGTACATTCTATGTAATAATAAAGAAAAAGCTGTTATTTCATAGAGAAGCGGTGTTTGTCAGATTAGTTGTTCCGAATGTGATGCCATATACATTGGACAGACAGGATATGCTCTTTCTAAAATAGCATAAAAAGTCGATTTATAATGATCTCCATACGACGGATTTTAGTGAACATAGTACTCTAATGCGCATTTTTTAGATGTAAATAATATAAAGTTGCTACATAACTTACCAAAAAGATCAAAATTGAATATGTTTGAGACAATAGAAATAGAAGAAGCGAAAAAACAAAATAAATTCATAACAAATGATAAAATTAATTTTACTTTATCTCCGATGATAGAAAGTGCAATACATAGCGTCTCATAAGGTACATATGGTGCTCGATTGGTAAAAAAGAAGAATCCCAACAAGGGAGATAATCCGAGTGAAATAAAAACTGATGATCAGTTCGAAATATATCACACATAAGAATCAGCATTAGCTTTCTATTTGGATGGAGATTATTTTAAAGATTCTTATAGTGAACTCGTTTCCAACAGTCATGCATGGAATTGACGTATATATCCTAATTATAAGGACATTTTAACCTCAAAAATGGATTGCGAGCCTATGAATTACATTACATTTAAAATTGAAGTAAAAGTCTGTCTTCTAAGTAAAACAGCTGAGCGCTTGTACGAAGCCGTAGCATTGAATCGGGAAGATATGCACCTTGTAGATTTAGGTATTATTTTCTTTTTTATTATGCAGAAAAAATATGTTCATTGAGCACAGTCACACCCTACGCGGATGTACGTTTGCGAGACAAATATTGTGATTAGGTGTGTAGGGACACTTTCTTGTGGCTTTATTAGTCCTGATGCTAAAAAGATCTTTGGAGCCATTGAGTACTTGAAAAGAAAACTTAACGTTATTAACTGAAATATTGAGCGTATAATCTGAAATGTTTGGATTACAAGCTAAATTATTTGTTTCATGCAATTACGTAAACAAAATAACTAGAAATTTAGAATCTTGTAAAATCTTTTTAAACATTCCATTATAAGCTGGACAGATTTCTTTTATTATTTATGGAAAACCCACAGTTTTTTCGTTCTATATTCACGAAATTTGAAATACTACCTTTTAAAAAAAATTTCAATTACTTGTTAAACAATTGTAATACAACATACTTACATTCTGTGATGGCCTAATATTTTTATTAAATTTTTTACTTTTGAGAGACATTACTGTTTATCAGATAAACATATAACATATTAATCTTTTTTTATAATAGAATTATTAGTATCTACTGGTTTTGATAGTTCCTTTAGACACGATAATCAACAGCAACATTATGAGAATCAAGACAATATCAGCTATGATCCTCATCAGTCGTTACTTGTTTCTCATTACACAATTATAAAGTTAGAAAGTTCAGTTGACAGCAGAAAAAATTCGATCAATCCAACTCCTGCAAGCTCACGATTTTGTAGACCTATAAGAATATTGTTTGAAAAAGAAGATTCTACATCGATCAATAAAAAGATTAAGAGCCTTCAGGATCAGATACTAAGTCTTTCAAAATATACATTCAGAATATCTAATGATAAGCTGGTTAATGTGACACTCAACGTTAAACAGACAATGTTTGTCTAGACTGTTTTCTCTGAGGCTTGACTAAGATGTTGACCTTTTCTGAACCCCAGATGAAGTGAAATTCATTTAAGCTCACCCTACATTTGTGTTTGTAATTAGATATATAGTCAAATATGTTTATATGGTGGTTGTTGCCTACAGTTTTTATAATATTTACTTTACGAAATCTTTTAAAAAAGCTCATTCACTTTTTTTTCAAACACTTATTTAAACTCCAAATACTGAAGCCGTTAGACCTGCTAAAAATAATAAAAACGTGTTGTTTTTTTTACAGAGGCATCCGTAGATACCTAGATACAAGTATCACGAAACTTTAATATAAAATGTTGAATCGTTTTCAGGAGCTTCATTTTCGTGAGCTTCTTCCAGCGTACTAGTGGCTGTTAGCCACCAAAAGCCTGAGTCAGCAAATCTGGAGGGGTTTTTTTGTTTTAGGAGAAGTAAAACACAAGAGGAATCAGTAAATAATACTTAAATGGTTTTTAACTTAGTTTTCGTCCAGACACGAGGGTAGTTTTAGTCCAGACTCGAAAAAAATGGCATAATTGTCGTCTGGACTAGAAAAAAGGGCGTAGTCTTCATCTGGACACGAGAAAAGGGCATAGTCTTCGCCCGGGCTCGGAAAAAAGGGCTTAGTCTTCGTCTGGGACGTCGAAAGGGCATCGTTTTCGTCTAGGGCCAATCATGGCATAGTCTTCGTCCGGAGTGTCGATATATTCTAAGGTAGTTGTGGGGTAGTCTACATACTCTCTAAATTAAATCAATAAAATTTTACTGACTTAGCAATGACTGGTGATTAAGTGAAAATACGGACAAGACTATAATTTTAAATTGATGCTTTGATCAGTAAGAAAAAATTCAAAAATTCTAAAAGCAATTATCATATTCGTAAGCTGCAAAACTAAATAACAAAAGAAGTCAAGCTCAAGAATCTTGTACCTAATAGACTGAGATACAGTACCCCTTAAAACGGGAAAATTGTAGTCATTTTTGTAGTTCAGAAATCGATCGAAATTTCGATTCAAAACTTTTTAACCCTACTTTTACCTTAAAAATTAAACACAATTAGGCATTTAATAAAAAAAGTAAAATGGTTTTTTTTGATGTTAAAGAGTAGAAGCTGTTGAAAAGCAAATAGAGATAGGGAAAAAGAAATTATATGAAGCTTTGCATGTTCAAACTGATCAAATAATCCAAGGTCATGGAACGACAAATACAGGTGATGTAGCTCATACGTGTTTTGAGGATCCAAGAATTTTCGCTAAAGCTATAGTGATAAACAATACCCTCGTTTGCAATCTCGCTACCGTAATAACTGCTTTTAAATGCAAGAAACCTTTGGGCCTCAATAAATTAGAAAAGTTTTGCTTGAAAAAGTATAAATTAAACTATGAATTGTATGAATGGTCGAGACTAAGCCCTTCGCTACACAAATTATTCAGTACTTATGCATGGGTGCGCAACAGCAAGAAAATTCCCGATGCCTATGGCCTACTTCTCAGAAGATGCATGTGAATTATGGCACAAATATTGTAGGTAATGTATTACCAAAATATCCAAACTTTGGGCTGTAATATTATGTAGGTAACATTTATTCTAAAAGTTGAAGAAAAATTTATTTTAGGTATTTTTCTTAAATCGTGCCAGACACAACAGCAGAACTCATCACATCGAATACATATTTAAGAGGACCATGTATCTATCCAATCCTCTTATTTCAATGATAAATAGTCACAAAAGAAGAAACGAATGTAATGAAACATCTTTGTCAAAAGATGTCGAAAATTTTTTAGCGTATTGAAATGAAATACCAAAAAAAAGCTAAGCCCTTCATATGTTATTATTATGATTGATCTAAATTCACGTTTTTAGCTTTAATTGGTGTGGAAGATAAAAGGTTTTTTATCGAAATACATCGTTTTTTGCTGTTTTAAGATTATGTTAGGCATTAAAAGGTACCCATATTTAGATAACGCAGTTACTTACATCATAAAGTCTCATATTGAACAGGTTTGTGCAGACCAAAGAGAGAATTAGGTTAAATTTAAAACATTAATATACGGTTATCTAAAAAAATCGTATTTTTTCTAAAATTTGAAGGTTAGAAGAATAAATAATACTGTTATAAATATTTTTTCCGCCCTGGGGTGGTTTTGGAAGGCTGGTACTTCCTCGGGCAAAAAAGCAGTTTTTCGATGCTCGTTCGAAAAGTCTCCTTTACGAACCTCGTTATGGACATCACCTTCGGCTCTCGGTTCACAAACTAAGACTTTTCAAACTCGTAGGAAAACTACTATTTCGCAATAGTGTGCGGAAAAATAGGTGTTTTCCGCACTGATATTAGTGTGGAAAATCGATTTTTCCACATAGTGTGCGGAAAATATTTTTCGCACAGCGTAAGGAAAAGGTAACACCTATTTTCCGCACACTTATTGCGAAAAAACTTGTACGCAACTTGTGCGGGACGATTTTCCGCACTCGTGAGATAGACTCGCACTCGTGGCCGGTGACGGTAACTCGTGCCGTGCGATCACACTCGTGCTACGCACTTGTGTGCTCAACTGGCACTCGTTCCCGTCAACTCCGGCCACTCGTGCGGGAAATCGTCTTTTCCGCACTTGTTACGTAAATAACTATTTTCTTATTTTACAGTAACTTACAAGTGTGTTTCAATAAAAATTATTATTTTATCCTGATTTGTTCTTCAGATATTGGATTTTGAAAAAAAAAAAAAAAAAAAAAAAACAATACCCCGCTGTGCATCGACGGTACTACATGTTGCCTATTTACTTGCTTCGACTGGCTCTATCATCTTTTATTTAGCAAACCAATTGAATTTTTTTCTCTACTTTTTCTTGCAACGCGAAAGGTACTAATGGTGCCAACATGAATTTTTGAGTTTCTTTAAATTTTAACTTTATTTTTCCTATTGTAAACGAACCTGAAGTTTCTTCAAAAGAATTTTCATGCTTTAATACAATTTTTTTAGATGATTATTTTTGTAGATATCTTCACATTCAATCATATATGAGTTCTATTCTTTATACACTGGCCATAAACCTACCGCATGTAGCCAGGATCTACCTATCATCGGAGAACTCGATGAACACATTACGTATACATCAACTCTTGTCTCTACATCATTCTCTTTTACATTAATCCATTTCAATATTTCAAGTGGTTTGCTTGTCGATTCATCATACTTTACGAACTCTTTATTACCCATGAATATTTAAACATTTTAAAAACATTTTGCTTTTAATTTGACAGGTACAAACGACATAGCCGCGGCTGTATGAATTTTCATCCTTATTTTATTATTGTTAATTTCAACAATCATATATTGTGGCTCTACTTATACTTTTACGGAATTATTAATCTCTTTCACATTATATAAAGTCTCTTGTCTGCT
Source organism: Copidosoma floridanum (assembly GCF_036245765.1). Classification (NCBI taxonomy): domain Eukaryota; kingdom Metazoa; phylum Arthropoda; class Insecta; order Hymenoptera; family Encyrtidae; genus Copidosoma; species Copidosoma floridanum. Next base: position 2,576,593 of record NW_028321883.1, on the reverse strand, counting down.
AGGAATTAACTACTTAAATCTTCCGTTATACTATCTACCTTGCGTTCTTCATTTTGCTTTAAATATCTTGCTTCCGTTGTTTTAAAATTTTTCTTCAATCTACGTGCAATTTTTAAATGGCCCGTTTTATTACATGCGTACCAAGTCACGTTTATAAATGAGCATTGGCACGCTAAATAATTAGACCTATCACAATGATAATATTGAAACTGCGTTCGCTGCTGCTGACTGTTTTCTTTCATCCCTCTCTGCTGCTCACGCCTCGGTGTTTGTTATCTTTGCTTTTCCCCACCTGCTGTACTTGCTGTTTGCTGTTGCCTTGGTTCCCACCTGTTTCTATTATTTCTATTCTTCTGATCCCTACTAGAAGTGTTAATTTTGTGAAAATTCTCTTGACTTTGACTCGGATTACTTCTACATTGAAACTTTTTCACTCTATTTTTTGCTGCCTCAAAACCCAATGCTTTTTTTAATGCTGCATCTAATTAAGTTGCATTCATTTTCAACAATTGTGTTTTATTGAGTTACTTTTCAAACCAACAATTTACTGTTCTAGTATTTGTTCATTGGCATCTATAAACTTCCAGTTTTCTGTCGAATCTTGAAGTGCAGCTATATATTCACTAATACTTTCGTTTTCAAGTTGTATACGTTGTCTGAATGCATTGTACCTAGAATGATGCTAGCGGCTGCAAATAATCTTTAACTACCTTTACTATTTCTTCAAACGATTTTTTCCTAGGTTTTTTTGGTGTGCAAACTTTGTCCATCATATCATTTCTTGTAATTAACCTTATTTAATCAAATGGCTCTGTTTTATGCAACCTCGGTAATATTATTGACGATAAAATACTGCTCTATTCGGTCTACAAACTTCTTCCAATCATTCTTGCGTGTATCAAAATCTGAACTGGCCGAGACTTCTATTTTTCTTGCTCTTGTATTCTTATCTCCACTTATATTTTTTAGTTGACTTTGTTTCTTTTTTTTCATCTTCTTTCTTTTCTTCACTTGTATCTGTAAGTGTTTTTATTTGATCACGTAGCCCTTTATTGAGCACTTTTCCAAGAAACTTCTATAAATTTCCTCCAAAAATCTTGCAAGGTTTTATTTTCTTCAATTTTAAGACCATTAGTTTTTTTACACTAGAATCAACTCGCTTTTTTTCAAATCTTGTATTTATGGCATTCCAGGTATGCCCGGCATCCATACGATTTTTTAAATAGATTATTATCACCTTATCCTCATCGCCAGTCATTGTATATTGGAATAGGAGAAGCAGAAATGGTCAATAATAACAACTGATCTGTATTACGGTTTAGGAGTAACTTTTTTTTGTAATCACATGTTTCATAGTAAAGCTATACTCACAAAACAGTAGTAGTCAAGTATAAATATGTATTAATCCATATACACTACACTGTTCTTTTGAGTATATAGAAAAAATAAAAAAGCGTTAACAGTGTGACATCCCATGTCAGATACTTAATATTTATTAATTCAAAACACAAAGTTTTGTTTTTAAATTATAAAAAGCAAAAGCTCAGCGATCTCAAACCATCGAGCGGTATATATTCCTGTTGCTTTGATTTCCCTTTTCTGACACTTTTCTTCTCTATTCTCCTACCTTTTAGGCCTAGACTAGCGGGAGCTCTTGCACGCATAGCTACATGCTATCGTACGTAACACATCCAAGGCCACAACGCTGATGTTCTCAGCAGCGATTTCTTTCTTGATTTGTATATTTGTGACAGAGTAGTATTTGTCTTATGCTGTTTGTGTTGTATGTTACTCCCAGTTAGGGAAAAGAGGGTGGTTTCAAGCACCATGTCCCTGTTTCTAATACTAATTGAGTTTGACCGTGTCTTATGTGTATACACGTTTGTTTATGTTTGCGCACTTCCCTCATGCAAAGAAAATTTGTGTCAAAACTCACTTAGTTACTTATGTATAACATATTTGTAATACATTTTTCTTGTTAGTTTTCTAATATATATACATACGGATAGGCGTTATACTATGCCTCATGAGAACACGTTTTTTCGAATTAAGTAATAAGTGGTCGCTACATACTAATGTAGTAGGTGATATACTTCATTTTTTGTTTTGGTCAGGACTATCAAGGATCAAAAACTTACTGCTTGACTTATTAATAGTATTGTTACAAGTATTACGTTTCATTGCTAATCTTGTTGTAAATGTTATTATTACTATAGCGATTTTCATTGTCCTCATTATGTATAAAGTTTTTAATTTTTTTTACATAATCTACGTATATTTTATAATTAGAGTGTTTACAATTATTTCGGTGGTAAGAATACACTTACTGTTACGCTTAAGTAACAGTAAATCCGTAATTTTGCTTACTTTCTGCATATTCATTTTACTGTGGTAATAATCTTAGCGCTTGCACTGTACATACGCTACTGAGATTTACCTTAAATCCTTCCTGTTATATTATTACTGGTTTCAATAACAATCTATCGTCAAGTGCTGTCTCGTTGGCTCTACGATTGGTGTTTTTTCACTTGTTACCTGAAATCATTCTTTAACAAGACAGTAGTGGGGCCCACCATGGGAAATGGCACTTTGATGCAAACGTTTTAATAAAGAAAGAGAATGAACTGTTAATTACCTATTATGTAAACAGATCTTCATTAGGTTATTATATTTTGCACTTCCTTTACACATAGTTTTACTTGCCTTATATTGAATTCTGATTTTTTTATAGCCAGCTATATTTTTGTATACAAAATGCTTATACTAGTCTTCTTATTAAACATAACATCGTTTTTCCTTCTTTTTTTTCATTACTTACATTAGTGGACTATAAAGGATATGTAGGTTACGTAAGCAATTCAATCATATTTAAGATGTGTTCTTTTCCACCATGTGTAAATTAAATAATACTTTTTCAGCTATAATGAATTTTTGTTTCCTTTTCTGATTTAGGACTGGGTATATATATATATTTTTTTTTTACACCGGGTTACCACGACAGCCTACTTGACCTAGTCGTGGGGGCCACCCACTCACTACATATGTGTGGGGGTGTATTGCCACACCCATCTCTAAACCTTTTTCCTCGCATCCTACCTGAATCCATGGGCACAGTGTGAGTATCTCCGATGGAACACCTTGCCAGTTAAGCTGACACTCTCTGCACCGATGGTGCATCGAGTCCACTCACCACTGTGTAGCCTTTCCCCGCAGAAGACTCCATTATTCCAGGACGTTCACTCCTCGCCGGTTAAGCTGGCGCTCTCTGCCGAAGCATCGGATCCAGGCTAATTAGCACCCCCGGAGAAGCCCCGTGTTTCAGGGGCCACTCCTCGACGGTAAGGCCGGCGATTCCTGCCCGACGCCTGGCATCGGGTCCACTAATCCCTACCCACAGCCCTAACACTATTTCGTATTCACCCAGGCCCGAAAACCTGTGGGGCAAGGAAAAAATCCTGGACTTACTCTGAAAGAAAATTCCACGGAAAAACCCGCCCCGAAACAGCCGGGGTTACATAGGAACTTTTCCCGATGAAAACAGTTTTTGAAAAAATCTGCATTCACCGGGAATCGAACCCACGACCCCTAGAACTGGGTTGTATCAGTAACAAGCACGCTTACCACTGAGCCAACGCCACTCGTTAGGACTGGGTATATTATTGAAAGGAAAATCTATAGGCGATTCGTTGGTATTTTAGGTGAAAATTCATTGGTTTTTTTTTCTTATTTCTGTATAATACACAGATATTTGGCTCTTTTTCCACTGGGCACATACTCTTGTTAGTCAATACTAGGGTTTTTGACTTCCCTTTACATCGTCATTCATCGAGCTGTGTTTTTTTTTATACTGGTGTGTTTCTCCTCTGACATGGTAGTGCTGACATTCACTGATACCGTGTGGTGTTTCAGTCACAGGATTGCTAAATTGCTCTGATGACTTATGTGTATGACTGTTGTAGATTCTTAGAAATTATACCATTGGTGGATCTGCTTAGGATATTCTGACTTTGTTTATGAGACTCATATTGTTTCCTTGAGTAGGGTTTATTCATACAAATACGTACACATGTGCGTTTCCAGTAGTTATCATTATCTTTCGATCACTGTTTAATCTAAATCTTATGGTCAATCATGCAATCATAGCTTTCTGTGTGATCTCAAGGTAGGAGACTTCCAGTTGAACAATCGTAGACTTTTTTTTGCTGCTGATTTTTTTTGTTGGTAAGGAATATTAGAATCTTTATGAATGCGCTAATTGAGGTATCATAGCTCAGTACTCGATTAATTAAAGTTTTAAATTGCAAGTGCATTTCTTCATTATTTGAATCAAAATTACTTAAAGATATTTTTTTTCTCAAAAACTTAAATATCCCACATCCTTTAAAATCTGCTAATTACACAGATCTAAAGAGTACTAGATATTATGCCCACAAGTATATTTGTAAATATGTTTTTGTTGTCAATCCTTTTTTTTGTTGATTACACTTTTTTTTCAATGCATTTTTTTTCTCATGGAAACACAATTTTTTTTTGCCGACATTTCTGAGTGTAACCATGTAGTCTTGTTATTGTAAATAATGCCTCTTATTGCCTCTAACAATTAGTTCTTAAGGGCTGCAAAATGTAACTAATCATTTGCACAATGATCTATCTTTCCGAACGTTAGGTGTACAGGTATTTGACATATAAAAAAAAATGTTAACTGAAGTATTCTTCTCTCTTTATTTAATGGGGGACAATAATGATGATTGAGTAATAAATTAAAAATTTTGTGGCTAAAGAAATAAAATTTTGTCTATGTTTTGTTGTACGGTATTTTTCTTTTGTTACATTTTTTCTGTCTCAACCTTATCATTTATTTATCTGCTTCTGTCGATTTATATTTTTTTTTTGCGGCACGTCCGAAGAAAAAAAAACTTTTTTTGTACGTATTTTATCAATATTGTTTCTTCAGGAGGAGGGGGTTTAATTGCCTTAATGTCCGTTGGTAATTTAGTAATTAGTTATATTATATTTCCTCTGTACAATTCGTTGTTCCCTCACGGCTCGACTTTCCCTATATACTTATACACGTATGTTTCTGCGTATCCGGTTTTCCTATACAATACTATATTTATATACTAGCTTTGTCATTCTTATATTCTGTATTACTTCTGATATTATTATTATTACTATTATTATGATTATTATTATTAAAACTATTGTCAATGTATTGCCGTCAGTTAGTGGCTTGCAATTACTTGAAAGGTCTGGTGGTGGTGGTGTCTATCTACACTCTTCTTAGTTTTTCTTTGTTAATTTTGTTGTTGCATTCGTTCTTCTGTACTTTATCATCTGAATTTTTCGAATCTAAACAATTATTGTTTACTTTCTTTGGCTTACCTTGGATTCTCTGTTTAAGAGTAGCACGCATTTTGAATAAACGCACTGGCGGTTCGTTGCTATCAGCCAGTCCTTCATTCAGTTTGTTTGCCAACTGATACAGCTCCTGGCGCGATCGTTTGGAATTAACTTCTCCTATCCTAAGTATTGTATTTCGGGAAAGGGCATCTGGCGCTTTATTTAAAATGCCTGGCTGCTACTTTATATCAAATTCGTAGCCTCGTAGTTCTGCTTTTAGCCTGTTAAACCGTATTTCAGGTTTTTTCGATGTATGATAATGTTGTAGATGCTCATGACCTGTAACTGCGGTAAATTTACGTCCAAACAGATGGCAAGAATTGTTCTTTTACAAAAACTATTGCCAGCAGCTCTTTATCTTATGTAGGATAGTGGAGCTAGCTGCCTTTCAAGCATCTTAATGCATATTCGTAAGGACGTATTGTATGGGGGTGTCAAGGGTTCAATTATTCGATGCTTGTCTATTTCTGTTTGCATCTGTTCCCTTAGTTTTATTGGATACCGTACTCTTTTTGCAACAATTGGTTTTTCTGTTGACGTTTTTATTCTATGCTGAAGCATGTTTTTTATATTGTAATTATCTTTACAACTTATGACACTTTTTTCTATTATAACTGCATTATCTTCTATACTTTCAACTGAATTTTTAATATTAAAAAGCCCGATCATGGCTTCATTCCAACCTTCAGCGTCGTCCCCAGCGATGCTGAATGGTTTAGTCCCTTGTCAGATTTTACATTCGAAAATATCTACCTGGTATATTGGTACGTCCATTTGTTTTATCTGTTATGTTTATAATTTCCGCATGTATTTAGAATTTTCATTTTCCCCTATACAATTTCCAAATAGAGTTCCTTCTTTGACGTTTTGTAGAGTGGCCCAGTCGACTTGTACGTAGCTGCTTTCATCTAGCAAATATTATTTTCCTCGACTTGACGAAGATTTTAAAATATTCTGGTTTTAGTAGCGGGATTCTGATGACTTTCAATTCCAAATGATTTTCTTTGGCGTTTATGAGGCCATTATATAACTTAAGAGTGTCCCAGCTAATAACGCCTTCCATCTCGATCGGGCAGTGATCTGAGACTACTTGCAGAGTAATTATGATACCGTTAAGAGGTATTTTAGTCGTCCCTAACGTGTAGCTTGCTCCGTGTGTAACGCCAGTTATTAAGACGTTTTCTTTGCTTTCAATACGCTTGTCTGTATCAAGACAGCCTTTGTTAATAATTGTTATTTTGGCACCTGTGTTCGCGTAAAATTTTACGCTATACAATTTCAGCTTGTTGCTACTCAATATTATCGATGGCGGTGTGCTTCCTGTACTCGACATGTTTATCCTGCGGAGAGGTAGATTGTTATTTTCGTTAACTAGAGGGCTACTAGCCATACGTTCTAATTTGCATGTTTTTCTTTTCTGTTCATTTTCAGCCATTTGAGGAGATTCCTCGAAGTCTGTTTCTAGCAGTACATTGATTTTTTTCTTCTCGTATACTTTTTCTTGTATGATATCTCGCTAGATTTACCTCCGATGCATATTTTATTTGACTCCGCTGTCTCCTCTCCTTCAGCAGCCTCTGTCTCATTCTTACGCTTTATCTCTCTTCTATTCTCGAGGCCCACTTGGCACTTGGGGAGCACGACGAGCGTCCTGCCAGTTTAATTGCTCTATACCGTAACTATTCTTCCCTTTCTCAGGTGCATTATCTGATTTATTCGGAGGTCCTCTGTCTTGACAATTGTAGCCCCTATTACGTGTATAATATCTATTATAGTTATAGTTATCTCTATAATTATTACAGTTTCCATTCCAGTTGTTGTAACCGTTGTTGTTACTTTCTGAATAACCAGCATTCCTATTGTAGTTATTATATCTGTTGCAATTTGTATTATTATAAGGGTTACTTTTATAATCGTTATTGTAGTTCAGATTATTCGTATTAGGAAGATAATTATAATCATTCCAGTAGTTAAAATTTCTTTCAGTATGATTTCGGTTATCGTTGTTGTATAGCCGATGCCCGTAACTCCGATTTATTCTTCTATTTGCTGCATCTCTCGCACACTAGTGCGACAATCACTTGTATCGTGCTCTCTGCGTTTGCAGTAAACGCAATTTTCATCCCTTACATTTTGTTTTTCTTGTGCTACTTGCGTTGGTGGGTTAAACGCTTTTATGTCTGGGCTTTGAATTTTCTTATCTGTCGTATCTGCTACTAGTTTCATACATTATTTTGTAGCATGTGCCCCGTATTTATTGCAATACACGCAAAATTGGTAATCAACTGCTATTCTTTTTTTTTCTTTCGTGACGCGTACTTCTGTCTACTCATGACGGCGCACATGGTCATTTGTATCTTTTGCCTCTGTTCTAGCTAGAAATACTCGAGCATTGAGGCGTTTGTACCCCGTATGTGTATTGTTTTAAAGCTTCTTTTTCAGCGGTCTCTTTCAATGCCTGTCGTTGCCTAAGCAGTAGTGTTATGTCCAAGTCGTATAAAGTTATTATTCAATCGTATAACTTTGAACTATTCTTCTACTAGTTTACCTCTGTATTGTCTGACTAGTTTTAATTTCGCTAAATCGACACAACTGATGTTACTGTATCTGTTTTTCGATTCTACTAAAAATTCGTCTTCAGATGAGAACTGCGCTTACCGCTGAGAACTGTGCGCAACCTGACTCAATTTCTTCTAAAGAGAGAAGCGGTGCCATAGTATTTTGTCTACTAATTATAATTGTTGTAATTTGTATCACCGAATAACCCTATCACCCCCGATTACTTTCTCTTCTTAAGCTACTGGGATTCGCGTTCGTGTTTGACGCAGTGTAGCTTTTCTGTAGGTTTGTTGTAATAATGGGTATCTTGATTGGGTAAGTATAGGTATTTGATTTGTATATTATGGCACAGCCTGTGTAGCAGCTTCTTTTATTATAAAGTGTAGATTTGTGTTATGTTCAGGTTACACTTGGTTATTAAGCTGATTAAAGAAGGTTTGATTCATGTCCATGGTATTACTTTCGTGCTCGGTGCGGGTAGTAAATTTTCCAAGCAAAAGAGATCTATGTATTTCTGTCTGAGATGGAGCATCAGCTTCGTTATTGCTTACGTCTTGCTTATGATATAGTTGCCCCTGTTTTATACTTGGCGTTAATTTTCTTAGCATTTTCATCATAAAAATTTTCTGTTTCTTGTCCGCCTTCTCCCATTTAGGCTCCCATTCACGGGCCTGGTCTTTTAGCTCTTGCGGCTCTAGCTAATCTCTCCTTACTCGATTGCTTCGCTCTCCTTTTTCCTTCACTTCTCTTCTCTATCCCCCTACGTTTTGGGATCAGGCCAACTAGGGCATACGCACGCATAGCTGTATGCTATCGTACGTAACAAGTCCTTGATACAAGAGTTCATTAACAATCTGAAACTAAGTTATCAAAAATATTAGTAATCTCTTCAAGCTGTCATGTAAATATTTAATGAAAAATGTAAGTTAGCGTGTGAAAAAAAAAAAAAAGAACACTTAGTTCACACATAAATGATGAAATAGCATCTCAGCAAAAATGAAAAGCTGCATAATCTACATCAACTTGCTAACAGGTCACACTCACGCACACACACATACACATCCATACAAGGTAGCTAAAGCCAAATGGTACAAGCTCACTTTCAGCTTTCTTGGTCGGGAAAAGCCTTTGGGCCTGTTTAAGAAATGTTACTGCTTTGTCAGACCTCTTCCCTGAAACATCGCTCGGCTAGCTTAGTGCATGAGCCTCATCCTTGTTTCCGTCTATCCCCTCAGCCTATACTTTGCTATTATACGACTACCTTCTTGACCTGGTGGTACGCGAGTACCGGTTGTGTGCGCATAAGTACAACCTACCTATACGTAGTTAAGTACGAACACTTTCGGAAAATTAAATTTTGACTTATTTATGTCCGTGTGTCCAAAATCAATTAAATGTAAAGTACCCAAGTATAAGATGTCCCGTGATGGAGCGAAAATTCTACTGCGAATCCAGTACAGGCAAGTACTAATTCATCCAGAACTGCACAACACACCACATGCCACACCGAATCAACAGCAGTAGGAGCTCTTTTTTGTCGCTCTCTGGTACATATATTCTGTCTCCCAGTATTTTCAATAAGTTTAATAAGTCTTAAAGATTTACAGTTAAATAAGTCTAAATGATTTATTGAAATTTTGGATTTATCGACATTTGTATTTTATTTGAAATTCATTTCATACTTTTTTATTTGTTCTTCTTTATCATTGTTGCCTAGTGTATTAGAGATTCGGACATTTTAGTTGTTTAATAATTTAATGTTTGGAGGACCTTTGTCGTCGTATACTATTTTGGATTATTGTACTTTTTTTCTAAATTTTTATTTAACTTTTCACTCATATATTGTGTAACTTTTAGATCCTCATCTAGTATGAATTTGAAATTTCTTATTCGATCTAGACCAATGAGAAAATTGTACATAAAATTATCACCATCCAGAACAAAAATATTTATTGTTTTTTCAATATTATATATTTTTATTTTTAATGCTACCATACGGCTTGTTTTCTTAACACAATGGGTAGTTCTCAAGTTTTCTATTTGTATGTTGTTTACATTTTTCTGTTTTATTTTAAAAAACTATCTCCTAATTAAAGACAAACTTGAGCATGAATTAAAAATCCCAGAAACTGTTAAAAAGTTGTTTAAAAGTAACTTGATTTTTATTATTGGTGTTGAATCTAATTTTTTAGATTATTTTAACTGAGTTCTACTTCTATTTATAATTTATCTACATTCTTTATCTGTTTGACTTTTACGTTATTTTTATTTTTATTTTTAAACCAATAAGTTGATTTAGAGTCGTATCGTTTACCTTTTTTCTTTTTTTCACAAATTTGGCAAGATTTTTGTTTTTCAATTTTGTTAAACTTCTCTTTAGTATACATCAGTTCTTACTTACTAAATTTGTGAACTAGATGCTCTAACTTACCGATTTCGCTATAGAGATCTTTAGTTTCATTCAAGGATTTTTTCAAGGTCAAACTAACTGCTATTATTTGAAAACAACGTCCAATGGTCATACTGTTATATTTTTGTAATTTTATTTAAGAACACCAACAATGTTTCAGCCGTTTAGACAACGTCCTAGCCCTTATTGGGTACGAAATCTCTGATTCTCACGATAAGGACGTAAAATCGTAATGACTGCATAAGTGTATCTATACCTATTGATTTTCTGACTTTAAGTAAAAAAATTTTTTTCTTAAGCGAATAATCAAGTAAAGAGTCTGTTTGATACTTAAAAGTATGAGAATATCTAATTGAAGGCCATCTTTTGTTTGCAAATATTTCACAAAAAATTTTTTTTCTACTGAATCCATTCTGATTCTACTGAAAATTTTAAAACCATATAGCATTACTAATCTGTTCTTGATTTTTCTAGAAAAAATTTTGAGATTTCATTTTTTATCCTTTTTTCAGCTATCAAACAGCGTTCACATTCTCTCTCAAATTTGCTTCTCCACTAATGAGCATTGGAGTTCTTTCCATCAAACTTTTTTATCATAAAATAATTTGCTATTTTTTCTTCATTCTGCACTTCAGATTTTTGCTGTTCATCCTCTAACACTTTCTCTAATAGTTTCTTAATTGTTTCATCTGATGCACTGTGTGTCGTTTTTACTGTATTTTTTGTAGTTTCTTCGAGATAATAACCCTCAAATTGTAAATTTTCTTTATCATCCCAGTATAGTTTAGATAAATTTTTTGTGAAAGCAGTCCAAATATTTTTATACTGGTTTCGATTGGTAAGCATTTTTTTTAATTCTGGCAAAATTTTGTAATGTTATTAATTCTTCATTCAAACTTGCTTTTTGATATTCATCTGAAATATCAAACATACGGCTATCTGAGGTACCTATTAAGGTTGGACATAAGATTGTTTTTTTCCCAGCTGTAGATGCTCTCATCTTATAATCAAATCTGAGCTTATCTATCTTCTTGACGAATTCAGATGTGTTTGCAAAAATGTTATTTTGTAATAGGTAATTTATTTACAATCAAGAAATCTAGGACCAAAATAAAAACTCAGTAGCGGTTCTATGTCTGTAACAGCAATAGATTTATTTACATTTTGTACAAACTAAAGATATTCATATTATTACATTTAATAGCAATAGAAACAACATTTAAATCTTTTACTTAGGTATCTTGGTAATTTTTCATATAATCTTTGTAATAACACTGTTTACTTTGAGGTGTTTCTTTTATATCTCTTTTTATTATTTCCGAGAGACTCTGTCATCAACTCTTCGTTTCCCTGAAATGCCAACCGTTGGAAATCTATGCAGCTAGCGCGGTATACTCAGTTTCAAAGGAAAGAATAATCACATAAGTATTGGGATTTTCTTTACATTGATAAGAAAATACTTCTAGTCTTTTGAAAAAGTAACATTTAATCTACCTACAATTATTCTTCCTTTTACTCGTTGTTTTTTTAATTTTTTTTCTTATTATTAAAAGCATTTCATTTGTTTTTTTTTTTGCAAAACGATCGATCGTTTAATTTAATTCAAACCAAACGAAAGAAGGGTTTTCTAGTTATTTATAAATTTATCTAATTTTGTGTCTTCATAAATAATTTTTGGCCTGTCTTCAAGATAAACTGGTAGATTGATAATTCTATGACTTCTACCACTTATTGAAAATTTTTGTATTCTCTTTCCAAAATTGACAAAACACTTGTTGATTTACAGAATTAAACATTCAAATACCTAGTTTCTAATTTCAAGACAAGTTCACTTATCTTTTTCTTAACTCTATCATTCATTCAGTAATTTTACCTAACTGTGAGAGGCGAGCGGGACTGTATAAGCCTACAAGTGTGGCGAGAAGGGCTTAGGGGCAACGAAAAACTAAAAAAACTATAGAAGTAATAAAAATTTATGTAACATATTTATTATTTTAAAAGGGATCAAGGGAGACTTTTTTATGACCCATGTTACGACTATAGATATACGTGGGTATACATACTAGTGGGGCTTCAGCCATTGAGTGCTTCGCACGCCAACCCGCAAATACTCCATCTCAAAACAAGAGTTCTAAGAATTACTATAACTACTTTATTTTTAGTCTTTAATTATGAGTCATGTGATTTCATACTTTAAAGAGTGATGTTTATTGCATATAAGTATTTCGTATGACAATATACTTTGTAAAGCATTAAACTTATTGCAAATAATAAAACGATATTGCTCAAATATCTTTGTGTTGATCCATGTACTCAATCCATATTGGATTTGATACCCCAAGCATGGATGTGGAACAGATTCTATACTGATGAATCTTTCCATTCAGGATAGTTTATTACACAAATACAGGTTCTTCACTTAACGATTGAATGAAACTATTTTAATGTACATCAAATACCATAGAAAAGTACGGTCAAAAATTTCAATGCACAGTAATTCGGCCATTTATCTTTAGTGTAATTGACTAAAACAATGAGTATGGACTCTTTGGCGATCCAAGACATTTCTCTCTCGTGCTTTTTAAATTAGTCGTTATAAATGAATAGGCACTCATTTAATGCTTATTTGAGGATCTTATCTTTTATTTAAATAATTATCCATCTACGAGATAAAATAATTAAGCCAAAGATACTTTCATCTAGCATATTTTGTCCATCATCATATGCAATTGCCCGAGTGGAAACAACCTCAATCATTCTATATAATTATAATCCAGTTTGGAGCTATAGTATTTAAGAGTTAAGGTGCGATCACGTAGAGTACGCAACTCATAATACGGAACCACTTGAACCCATGAGAGTAAATGAAAGACACGCGGAAGTAGTAAGGAAAAGACCTCTCTAACTCTTATGGGCTTAAGTGGTTCCGTATTGAAGATTGCATGCACCATGTGACCACGGCCTTCGTTAGCATTGTTTATAAAACTTTTTCAATTAATTCTATTTTGTTTTCTTGAAAAAATTAATGGTTTATAAATTAAATGTACCAAAAGTATCAAAGCATTTTATCTCAAAAATAACTTGGAAAATCATTACATGCCTTATCCAAACTGAATTTATCCATCATGTTTTAGACAGAGGTATTGACCTTCAAGTTACGCCACCTATTCCGGGTCTAGGTACTGAATTTGTCAGCATGAATGCATCCCAAGTAGAAATAAAAGCAGGCTGCCCATCTAAATCGCATAGGCCAGTTCAAGCAACTAAGCCTGGCTACAGATGGATTTATAATGCCAAGTAAGGCCAGGCTGCGTCCAAATCAGCTTTATATTACAAACCTACTGTAGGCCAAGTTAGGTGCAAGGCTGCGACCAAGATGGGCGACATGTCAGCCAAGCTTGGCTTCAGTTTTCGCCCACTTTCAATTTATATTCAGGAGTAGGTTTTGTACTCTTATGGCATTGGTGGTGCAGGCGTCACCACAACGTGATTAGTTCATCGTAAATAGTACGGGTAAAAACTTCTCTATCCTGTTTTTATTATACAGAACACAATTTCCTTTGGTTCTTCATTTCTCTATGATAATTAATAAATCACAGGGCCAAAGTTTTGATAGATTAGGATTTTATTATAAAAGAACCTTTTTTTTCACGGTCAACTGTATGTATTGCTTTCAAGATGTGAAAATCTCAATAATACATTAATACAAAATGATTCCAAAAATAAAGCAGTCATAGAAAATATAGTATAGTAAAAAAGTTTCTATATTTAAGATCTAAAGAATTTTTTTTTTATGTCAACAGTCATAGACAACTTTTATACTAATGAAATGGCTGCCTCCACGCGATTAAATAAAACATTTTTATTTCTTTTTCTTTTTTACATTACTTTCTTAGAGTATTCTTCACGCCAAGTTTATTCATTACAGATCTTACTTTTGTATGAAATATGCCATTATTTACAAAAATAGTTAAAAAATTATTAGCACCAGTGTAAAACTTATAGGATTAACACAAATGTATCATGTTAATAAAGTGATCACTTAAATGATTATTTTACTGTGTTTTGTTAGGTGTTCTTCATCATGTAGTTGTAAATTATGATTAATAATTTGATTTTAACAACTAACATGAAAATGTGAAGGGGCGAGAGAGTCTTACTTTAGTATTTTTGTAAGATATTTTTGTAGTGGGTTAATGGAACGGCAAAATTTTAAGTTTTTTAACTTATCTAAAAGGGAGCTAAAGAAAAAATTCAAAATTTTAAGGGGCAACGAGTGGAGGGGGATGGTGAGGGGATTGGTGACGTAATCAGATCGTACAACTATGTAGTATTATATATATACACACAGACATCCTATATTACATATATTTATAGAAAATGACATATGTGACCATTTATATGTATATAAGGTAGTTAGGGATTATTGAAACTAAATTAATAAGCCAACTGAGTTTCTATAAAAGAGATATTATGTTTGTTTAATTCAAACTACACTAATAATTACAATATGATATTATTTACAAACCTGTATTTCTCTTTTTTAACGAGTTATGGATTTCTCTTTTTAACGAGTTTTGGATTTGTTTAAGAATTGCTGTGTTTGCAACAGTTGTATGCGAATTCGCCAGCCATAGAGTATCAGGTATCTTGAAAATTCTTTCTTCTTCCGTAGTAATTGAGATTATGGCGTATATATTAGACTTTTTATCTTCTGCAGCTATAACTGCAAATTCAAATAGTAACTTCTCCATAACTCTTCTTTTGTTTATGACAAAAATATCGTTTTATAAGGTAGTTAGGGATTATTGAAACTAAATTAATAAGCCAACTAAGTTTTTGTAGAAGAGATATTATATTTGTTCAATTCAAACTACACTAATAATGACAATATGATATTATTTACAAACCTGTAAAAGAGAAACGACATTTAAGCCTATTATTACAATTCAGTTTCACTTTCACTACATCTTCCTTTAAACTTAACATGTGTATAAGACGAGAATTCGTTTCGTACTGCTCTTATCAGTGTTGTAAACGTCGAACTTATATGTTGGATATTGATCCTATGAAATAGTGACATTATGACGCATACGTAGGCAACACCGCAGTTTAAAGAGAATACAACGTATCATCTTTACATGTATAAGGGGGATTAATTATGTGGACAAATCAGGAATTATGCAGATGTCCGCATTGTTTTACCATGTTATTAGTATATATCTTAGAAGCACGTCAAATGTGCATAAGTTACTTGCAGTAAGTTCACATGTATACTTATAGTATTGCGCTGACTTCACAACAAAATTTCATGAGATATCAAAAAAATCATAATTCAGACGAAATAATTAAATGCATACTTTGTAACAAAAAATTTTTGTGATCAACACATTTAAATAGGTATATAAAAATTTACAATAGATGTGAAACTAAACAAATTTTTACAAAACGTAAAAAAGTATTGATAAGTTCAAAAAATTTATAAGACATACGAAAATTCACAATGCAAAATTTTTTAAATAAGTTTTCATTTTATCACACAAATTATTTATTTTTTTAAAATTATCATGGGAAATTGTTCTGAAAAATTTTACTATCGTATAAGTTTAAGAGTTCTTAAAAAAGATGTCGAAGTCTCTTGTATAACACTCGAACTGATTGGCAATATCAATTCCGCGAACGTTAACTATCCAATAAAACGCAATCATTCCCCAAACTATTAGGCCCGGCAAACCTAACTACACACATGATTTAATGAGGTTTAGGAGTATCATTTAGAGAGGTGAGGAGCAGGGGGTCACCCCTGCCCACGCAGATGTGTCCCCTTTGCCCCGCACCTCCTCTTGCACTCTACAAACTTCAAACTGTATGACTGTAATTTATTATATTAAAAAAAAATGTTTGGTGAATCGTGATTTTTTTGTTGAACAACTTCCTTTTGTACTGAAGTATCTATAATAACGTTTTTTTTAATCTAACATATTTATAACGTGCCCTAATTTTAGTTAAAAGGCAACTTAACTTTGTTGTCTCTTAAAAGACTGTGTTAAACTGTTAATATTTAATAATTGTTTTCTTGAAAATCTTTTCTGGTGAAAAATCTGAAAAAATTTAAGTGCAGTCCTGATATGCTCAAATATTAGCATACATTTTTTTTGGCACGATTCTACATTTTAAACATATTAAATAATAAGTAGAAGTTGAGTGGAATTGGAAGAGTGTGTGTGGGGAAGGAGGGGGACGTAGAAGAATGGAAGGAGTAAATATTTTTATGCTACATAAAAAACAGCAAGAAAATAAACGAATAACAAAGTATTTTGAGGGATGGGAAGGGGAAAAGAAGGGGACGGAGGGGGTTAGAGACTGAATTCCCTTAAAAAACTATGTAATAAAGGAAGATATACATATTTTAGTACATAAATTTACAAAAAAGAAAATAGTTTTAAAGGTTCGGTAGGTTTACCTGCCTTCTTAAAGAAGTAAAAATATTAGAATTTGACGAAAAAAATAACCTTATAATTTCGTTTCCAGAATTCTTGAGTTATATAGTTTTCTCAGATTTCGGATATCTTCCTTTCATTTTACACACTTATTTGCTATATTAATGTGCAGCATTTGAGAATAGATGCGTGCTTCAAAAACAGATTCTTTGTATAATGTTTTTGTATTTTTCTAGTCAAACTAAAGGTTACTATGATATTTCTGTACAGAAATTTTTTTCGAAACCCTACAAATTGTTTTAAGAAGCAAAGGCATTTAAAACCTGAGAAAAATATACAATCTAATAATTTTGTGTAACACTATACTTATACAGGGTATTACTAAATTCTATTGGTATACAGACAGAGTCCTATATTCGAGCGTGGATCATCATGTAACGAGGCATTCCGGTGTAAATTTGTGCATATGTTTTGTCTTGGCTCCTGATTTTTTATTTTTTGTTCTCTAAAAAAAAAAAAAGAAAAGAAAAAGAAATAATAATTAAAAACTAATAGTATAATGTAAATTTAAAAATTAAAATTAAAATAAATTGAAATTTTATTATGTTGAACAATTAAATTCGAATTTGTAGCAAATACAAAAGATTTATTTCTTGTTAACTTTAAGTAAAAAATATAAGAACGTGTAATACTTTTAAAGATCCTAATTTATGAAGATAATGTAGTGTCAAGTTGAGACATTTGTTTTTGTAATATAAGTTTTTTTCTATATCTTTGACAATATTGAGCATTCGTAATTTTACTAAAAAAAGTAAAATGTACATTGTTAAAATGTACTTAAAAAGTTTATTTATTTATTAATTTTTTTTTTTTTTTTTGTTTGATGGAGCGGGGGGGGGGGAATCTTCATAGACACCCCAGCTAATCCGGGGGTAGTGTCGGATCCACCCGGTGTGCCTACCGACTAAAAACTAACCTCCTCGCATGGGACAGGTCCGTGAGGACCACTCGCCTAGAAGACAAAAAGGCATAAGAGGAGAGAGGAGAAGGAAAATAACGGAGAATTTCGGAGGCCAACTCGCTCTCGAAGAGATGAGAGGAGGGGGCACTTACGCATCTGAGCGAAGCTCGAATCTTGGCTTGCGCCGGAATAGAGTTAGAGAAGCTTAGATTTTGTGTTATTGTATGTGTGTGTGTGGATGTGTGAGTCCGCTGGATATTGTATATTTTGAAGCGTACTTGTGCTTAGTGTAAGTGTTGTATAAGGTTGAGGCCGTAGAGGATACGGCGGATAGTAGGGAGCTCCTGAAGGGAGCGTACGAATTGAAGTCGCGTTCGTTACGTCAAGATCATGGAGACGGAGATGATGCATCCAATGGAAGCAGGGGAGATGGAAGACCTAGAGTATATTGAGGGTCCTTGGTGTTCTGTGCTAGAGCGCAGGGACGTTTTATAAGGTCAAAGCGACCAGGTTGAAGGTTCGCGAGTGCGGTGATAGTGGGATTTGGGTGGTCCATAATGGAGGCGCGGATTTTAGACGCAAGGACGGGGGCTGCTTGTATTGAAGGGACGATGTTGAACTCCTTGATAATCTGGGTATTCCTGATATACCACGGAATGCCCAGGACCGACCTCAGTAACTTCATAAAAGGGCCCTGGATGCCCTGTAGTCGGTTTCTCTTTGCAGCGCCCCACGTTGGTATCGCGTAGGTGCTAATGCTCTTGATGATGGCGTTGAAGGTGCGCAGCTTGTTCTTCTGGAAGACTGCTTTGTTGTTGAAGAAGGGCTTTAGTTGCACGAAAGTTCCATATGCCGTACCGCGGGTGCTGTTGCTGTGCCGAACGTATGTGAGTCGACGGTCTAGCGTTACGCCAAGGTACTTGGTGGAGTAGCTCCAGTCAATTTCTACTCCGTTGACCTTTATCTTCTGCAGTTTCTTCCGTGGATTTTTTCAAGAGACGAGCATGGCTATAGTCTTTGCTTCGTTTACGACCAATTTTCGAAGACTATACCAGTTATGGAGAGTGACGATGTGCTCGTTTAGAAAGGTGGTGCACCGTAAGTGTTGTTTTGACGTGCAGCTGACCGCGACGTCATCTGCATAGACGTACGTGTTGATGTTTTCGCGCTGGGGCAGGTCATGACAAAAAATGTTGAAAAGGGTGGGTGATAGTTTGGAGCCTTGGGGGACTCCGGAGGTTATTGGACGGGGGTCGGAGAGGGAGTTGCCTACTTTAAGGCGAATGAATCTGTCCGAATGGTAAGATTTGACGTTGCCGATGA